>NW_026970960.1:2500-208219 GCF_963678635.1 Symsagittifera roscoffensis
CCCTAACCCTAACCCTAACCCTAACCCTAACCCTAACCCTAACCCTAACCCTAACCCTAACCCTAACCCTAACCCTAACCCTAACCCTAACCCTAACCCTAACCCTAACCCTAACCCTAACCCTAACCCTAACCCTAACCCTAACCCTAACCCTAACCCTAACCCTAACCCTAACCCTAACCCTAACCCTAACCCTAACCCTAACCCTAACCCTAACCCTAACCCTAACCCTAACCCTAACCCTAACCCTAACCCTAACCCTAACCCCTAACCCTAACCCTACCTAACCCTAACCCTAACCCTAACCCTAACCCTAACCCTAACCCTAACCCTAACCCTAACCCTAACCCTAACCCTAACCCTAACCCTAACCCTAACCCTAACCCTAACCCTAACCCTAACCCTAACCCTAACCCTAACCCTAACCCTAACCCTAACCCTAACCCTAACCCTAACCCTAACCCTAACCCTAACCCTAACCCTAACCCTAACCCTAACCCTAACCCTAACCCTAACCCTAACCCTAACCCTAACCCTAACCCTAACCCTAACCCTAACCCTAACCCTAACCCTAACCCTAACCCTAACCCTAACCCTAACCCTAACCCTAACCCTAACCCTAACCCTAACCCTAACCCTAACCCTAACCCTAACCCTAACCCTAACCCTAACCCTAACCCTAACCCTAACCCTAACCCTAACCCTAACCCTAACCCTAACCCTAACCCTAACCCTAACCCTAACCCTAACCCTAACCCTAACCCTAACCCTAACCCTAACCCTAACCCTAACCCTAACCCTAACCCTAACCCTAACCCTAACCCTAACCCTAACCCTAACCCTAACCCTAACCCTAACCCTAACCCTAACCCTAACCCTAACCCTAACCCTAACCCTAACCCTAACCCTAACCCTAACCCTAACCCTAACCCTAACCCTAACCCTAACCCTAACCCTAACCCTAACCCTAACCCTAACCCTAACCCTAACCCTAACCCTAACCCTAACCCTAACCCTAACCCTAACCCTAACCCTAACCCTAACCCTAACCCTAACCCTAACCCTAACCCTAACCCTAACCCTAACCCTAACCCTAACCCTAACCCTAACCCTAACCCTAACCCTAACCCTAACCCTAACCCTAACCCTAACCCTAACCCTAACCCTAACCCTAACCCTAACCCTAACCCTAACCCTAACCCTAACCCTAACCCTAACCCTAACCCTAACCCTAACCCTAACCCTAACCCTAACCCTAACCCTAACCCTAACCCTAACCCTAACCCTAACCCTAACCCTAACCCTAACCCTAACCCTAACCCTAACCCTAACCCTAACCCTAACCCTAACCCTAACCCTAACCCTAACCCTAACCCTAACCCTAACCCTAACCCTAACCCTAACCCTAACCCTAACCCTAACCCTAACCCTAACCCTAACCCTAACCCTAACCCTAACCCTAACCCTAACCCTAACCCTAACCCTAACCCTAACCCTAACCCTAACCCTAACCCTAACCCTAACCCTAACCCTAACCCTAACCCTAACCCTAACCCTAACCCTAACCCTAACCCTAACCCTAACCCTAACCCTAACCCTAACCCTAACCCTAACCCTAACCCTAACCCTAACCCTAACCCTAACCCTAACCCTAACCCTAACCCTAACCCTAACCCTAACCCTAACCCTAACCCTAACCCTAACCCTAACCCTAACCCTAACCCTAACCCTAACCCTAACCCTAACCCTAACCCTAACCCTAACCCTAACCCTAACCCTAACCCTAACCCTAACCCTAACCCTAACCCTAACCCTAACCCTAACCCTAACCCTAACCCTAACCCTAACCCTAACCCTAACCCTAACCCTAACCCTAACCCTAACCCTAACCCTAACCCTAACCCTAACCCTAATCCTCCGCTCAGGTGGTTTTTGTGAACATCGATCCCTGAGTGAATTTTTTTTTTGAAATGCCCCCGCATGTACCTAGATGGCCAAAATTTGGCAAAGTGACATCGGGAATGGACTTACAACAGTATTTACCGTCGAGCTATGTCTTTGTTTTAAAATTTTGGTCATGAAAAACAGGTTTTCAAAATTAGGGCTAAGCACTATGGTGGTTTTTGTGGTGTTTTTGCTGAGCTCGGTTTGGACGTTTAAATTAAGTTTTTTCACCTAAAAATTACACCATTGTAATCCTCTGCCCATTTCCTGTCCGTAGATACCTCATTTTTGTTTTTGTGATTATTAAAAGTTATCAAAAATCTCATTTGAAAAATTTGAAATTTTTTTGAAAAATTAGGGCTAAGGTTTATTTCTTCATTTAGCTGTATTTTCTGAACTAGCAAGAGTAGGATAACAAAACTGGTACCATTCGATCACATTTTGTCAGAGGTTTCCAGCCATATATATAACTTTATATATCTAACCCTAACAAAGTCAACTCTACCAGAAGGTCAGGTACAACTCATAGGTTCGAAAAGCAAACTCGACATTCTATTCAGGTTGAAAAACCAAAATCTTACCCTATGTTCCAAAAATTATGAAAATTGGCACACAGGAGTAGTTTTACACCAGGACAACGATGAAATAATTTGTTTTTGCAGTTTCCTACTTTTTGGATGGATTTTGGTCACTTGCGGTAAAGTGACCCTGAGAAATGGTGGTTTTTGAGGTTTTTCGTAATTTTGGCGTTTTTCTGATTTGTTCTCGTTTGTTTTGATTAATCAGACCTATCGGGTGGAAAAGATGTGTTCTCAGGCTTTCCAACGATACCAAAAAAGTTTAAAAATTCGATATATAACTTGGTCAAACGTTTTTTTTACCTTAGCCCTAAAATGGTTTTTAAGAATTTTCTTCGTTTTTCTGAGCTCACAATGCCCTCTATGAGTGAAATATCAAAGTTATTCAAGTAAAATTGACTTCTATGTATGTGCTAGACATTTATAACCGTAACCTGAAAGAACCGGCAAGATGTATTAATCCTATGATTGTTTTCACTACACAAAAGTTTTTTGCCAAAGTGATAAGGGTTTTTGAGGTTTTTCGAAATTTTGGCGTTTTTCTGATTTGTTTTTGCTTGTTTGGGTTAATCAGACCTATCGGGTTGAAAAGATGTGTTATCAGGCTTTCCAACGATACCAAAAAAGTTTAAAAACTCGATATATAACTTGGTCAAACGTTTTTTTTAAGTTAGCCCTAAAAGGGTTTTTAAGAATTTTCTTCGTTTTTCTGAGCTCACATGCCCTCTATGAGTGAAATATCACAGTTATTCAAGTAAAATTGACTTCTATGTATGTGCTAGACATTTACAACCGTAACCTGAAAGAACTGGCAAGATATATTAATCCTACGATTGTTTTCACTACACAAAATTTTTTTGCCAAAGTGATGGTGGTTTTTGAGGTTTTTCGTAATTTTGGCGGTTTTCTGATTTGTTTTTGCTTGTTTGGGTTAATCAGACCTATCGGGTTGAAAAGATGTGTTATCAGGCTTTCCAACGATACCAATAAAGTTTAAAAACTTGGTAGAAAACTTGGTCAAACACTTTTTTTAAATTGGCCCTAAAATGGTTTTTAAGAATTTTCTTCGTTTTTCTGAGCTCACATGCCCTCTATGAGTGAAATAACAAAGTTATATATCGAGTTTTTAAACTTTTGTGGTATCGTTGGAAAGCCTGATAACACATCTTTTCAACCCGATAGGTCTGATTAACTTAAACAAGCAAAAACAAATCAGAAAAACGCCAAAATTACGAAAAACCTCAAAAACCACTATCACTTTGGCAAAAAAATTTGTGTAGTGAAAACAATCATAGGATTAATATATCTTGCCGGTTCTTTCAGGTTACGGTTGTAAATGTCTAGCACATACGTAGAAGTCAATTTTACTTGAATAACTGTGATATTTCACTCATAGAGAGCATGTGAGCTCAGAAAAACTAAGAAAATTCTTAAAAACCCTTTTAGGGCTAACTTAAAAAAAAACGTTTGACCAAGTTATATATCGAGTTTTTAAACTTTTTTGGTATCGTTGGAAAGACTGGTAACACATCTTTTCAACCCGATAGGTCAGATTAACCCAAAAAAGCAAAAACAAATCAGAAAAACGCCAAAATTACGAAAAACCTCAAAAACCACAATCACTTTGGCAAAAAACTTTTGTGTAGTGAAAACAATCATAGGATTAATATATCTAGCCGGTTCTTCCAGGTTACGGTTGTAAATGTCTAGCACATACATAGAAGTCAATTTTACTTGAATAACTTTGATATTTCACTCATAGAGGGCATGTGAGCTCAGAAAAACGAAGAAAATTCTTAAAAACCATTTTAGGGCCAACTTTAAAAAAACGTTTGACCAAGTTTTCTATCAATTTTTTAAGTTTTATTGGTATCGTTGGAAAGCCTGGTAACACATCTTTTCAACCCGATAGGTCTGATTAACCCAAACAAGCAAAAACAAATCAGAAAAACGCCAAAATTACGAAAAACCTCAAAAACCACCATCACTTTGGCAAAAAACTTTTGTGTAGTGATAACAATCGTAGGATTAATATACCTTGCCAGTTCTTTCAGGTTACGGTTGTAAATGTCTAGCACATACATAGAAGTCAATTTTACTTGAATAACTGTGATATTTCACTCATAGAGAGCATGTGAGCTCAGAAAAACGAAGAAAATTCTTAAAAACCCATTTAAGGGCTAACTTAAAAAAAAAACGTTTGACCAAGTTATATATCGAGTTTTTAAACTTTTTTGGTATCGTTGGAAAGCCTGATAACACATATATTCAACCCAATAGGCTTTATTAACTCAAACAAGCGAAAACAAATCAGAAAAACGCCAAAATTACGAAAAACCTCAAAAACCACTATCACTTTGGTAAAAAACTTTTGTGTAGTGAAAACAATCATAGGATTAATATATCTTGCCGGTTCTTTCAGGTTACGATTTTAAATGTCTAGCACATACATAGAAGTCAATTTTACTTGAATAACTTTGATATTTCACTCATAGAGGGCATGTGAGTCCAGAAAAACGAAGAAAATTCTTAAAAACCATTTTAGGGCTAACTTAAAAAAAACATTTGACCAAGTTCTATATCGAGTTTTTAAACTTTTTTGGTATCGTTGGAAAGCCTGATAACACATATATTCAACCCAATAGGCTTTATTAACCCAAACAAGCAAAAACATATCAGAAAAACGCCAAAATTACGAAAAACCTCAAAAACCACTATCATTTTGGCAAAAAACTTTTGTGTAGTGAAAACAATCATAGGATTAATATATCTTGCCGGTTCTTTCAGGTTACGGTTGTAAATTTCTAGCACATACATAGAAGTCAATTTTACTTGAATAACTTTGATATTTCACTCATAGAGGGCTTGTGAGCTCAGAAAAACGAAGAAAATTCTTAAAAACCCTTTTAGGGCTAATTTAAAAAAAAAACGTTTGACCAAGTTATATAACGAGTTTTTAAAGTTTTTTGGTATCGTTGGAAAGCCTGATAACACATATTTTCAACCCAATAGGTCTGATTAACCCAAACAAGCAAAACAAATCAGAAAAATGCCAAAATTACGAAAATCCTCAAAAACCACTATCACTTTGGCAAAAAACTTTTGTTTTTGAAAACAATCGTAGGATTAATATACCTTGCCGGTTCTTTCAGGTTACGGTTGTAAATGTCTAGCACATACATAGCAGTCAATTTTACTTGAATAAATTTGATATTTCACTCATAGAGGGCATGTGAGCTCAGAAAAACGAAGAAAATTCTTAAAAACCATTTTAGGGCTAACTTAAAAAAAACATTTGACCAAGTTATATATCGAGTTTTTAAACTTTTTTGGTATCGTTGGAAAGCCTGATAACACCTATTTTCAACCCAATAGGTTTGATTAACCCAAACAAGCGAAAACAAATCAGAAAAACGCCAAAATTACGAAAAACCTCAAAAACCACTATCACTTTGGCAAAAAACTTTTGTGTAGTGAAAACAATCATAGGATTAATATATCTTGCCGGTTCTTTCAGGTTACGGTTGTAAATGTCTAGCACACACATAGAAGACAATTTTACTTGAATAACTTTGATATTTCACTCATAGAGGGCATGTGAGCTCAGAAAAACGAAGAAAATTCTTAAAAACCCTTTTAGGGCTAATTTAAAAAAAAACGTTTGACCAAGTTATATAACGAGTTTTTAAACTTTTTTGGTATCGTTGGAAAGCCTGATAACACATATTTTCAACCCAATAGGTCTGATTAACCCAAACAGGCAAAACAAATCAGAAAAACGCCAAAATTACGAAAATCCTCAAAAACCACTATCACTTTGGCAAAAAACTTTTGTGTAGTGAAAACAATCGTAGGATTAATATACCTTGCCGGTTCTTTCAGGTTACGGTTGTAAATGTCTAGCACATACATAGCATTCAATTTTACTTGAATAACTTTGATATTTCACTCATCCAGGGCATGTCAGCTCAGAAAAACGAAGAAAATTCTTAAAAACCATTTTAGGGCTAACTTAAAAAAAACATTTGACCAAGTTATATATCGAGTTTTTAAACTTTTTTGGTATCGTTGGAAAGCCTGATAACACATCTATTCAACTCGATAGGCTTGAATAATCCAAACAAATGAGAACAGACCAGAAAAACGCCAAAATTACGAAAAACCTCAAAAACCACTATCACTTTGGCAAAAAAATTTTGTGTAGTGAAAGCAATCGTAGGATTATTATACCTTGCCTGTTCTTTCAGGTTACGGTTGTAAATGTCTAGCGCATACATTGCAGTCAATTTTACTTGAATAACTTTGATATTTCACTCATCCAGGGCATGTCAGCTCAGAAAAACGAAGAAAATTCTTAAAAACCATTTTAGGGCTAACTTAAAAAAAACATTTGACCAAGTTATATATCGAGTTTTTAAACTTTTTTGGTATCGTTGGAAAGCCTGATAACACATCTATTCAACTCGATAGGCTTGAATAATCCAAACAAATGAGAACAGACCAGAAAAACGCCAAAATTACGAAAAACCTCAAAAACCACTATCACTTTGGCAAAAAAATTTTGTGTAGTGAAAGCAATCGTAGGATTTTTATACCTTGCCGGTTCTTTCAGGTTACGGTTGTAAATGTCTAGCGCATACATAGCAGTCAATTTTACTTGAATAATTTTGATATTTCACTTAAAGAGGGCATGTGAGCTCAGAAAAACGAAGAAAACTCTTAAAAACCATTTTAGGGCTAACTGAAAAAAAATGTTTGACCAGGTTATATACCGAATTTTTAAACTTTTTTTGGTATCGTTGGAAAGCCTGATAACACATCTTTTCAACTCGATAGGCTTGAATAATCCAAACAAATGAGAACAAACCAGAAGAACGCCAAAATTACGAAAAACCTCAAAAACCACTATCACTTTGGCAAAAAACTCTTGTGTAGTGAAAACAATCATAGGATTAATATACCTTGCCGGTTCTTTCAGGTTACGGTTGTAAATGTCTAGCACATACCTAGCAGTCAATTTTACTTGAATAACTTTGATATTTTACTCATAGAGGGCATGTGAGCTCCGAAAATTCTTAAAAACCATTTTAGGGCTAACTTAAAAAAAATGTTTGACCAAGTTATATACCGAATTTTTAAACTTTTTTGGTATCGTTGGAAAGCCTGATAACACATCTTTTCAACTTGAATAATCCAAACAAATGAGAACAAACCAGAAAAACGCCAAAATTACGAAAAACCTCAAAAACCACTATCACTTTGGCAAAAAACTTTTGTGTAGTGAAAGCAATCGTAGGATTATTATACCTTGCCGGTTCTTTCAGGTTACGGTTGTAAATGTCTAGCACATACCTAGCAGTCAATTTTACTTGAATAACTTTGATATTTTACTCATAGAGGGCATGTGAGCTCCGAAAATTCTTAAAAACCATTTTAGGGCTAACTTAAAAAAAATGTTTGACCAGGTTATATACCGAATTTTTAAACTTTTTTGGTATCGTTGGAAAGCCTGATAACACATCTTTTCAACTCGATAGGCTTGAATAATCCAAACAAATGAGAACAAACCAGAAAAACGCCAAAATTACGAAAAACCTCAAAAACCACTATCACTTTGGCAAAAAACTCTTGTGTAGTGAAAACAATCATAGGATTAATATACCTTGCCGGTTCTTTCAGGTTACGGTTGTAAATGTCTAGCACATACCTAGCAGTCAATTTTACTTGAATAACTTTGATATTTTACTCATAGAGGGCATGTGAGCTCCGAAAATTCTTAAAAACCATTTTAGGGCTAACTTAAAAAAAATGTTTGACCAAGTTATATACCGAATTTTTAAACTTTTTTGGTATCGTTGGAAAGCCTGATAACACATCTTTTCAACTCGATAGGCTTGAATAATCCAAACAAATGAGAACAGACCAGAAAAACGCCAAAATTACGAAAAACCTCAAAAACCACTATCACGTTGGCAAAAAAATTTAGTGTAGTGAAAGCAATTGTAGGATTATTATACCTTGCCGGTTCTTTCAGGTTACGGTTGTAAATGTCTAGCGCATACATAGCAGTCAATTTTACTTGAATAATTTTGATATTTCACTTATAGAGGGCATGTGAGCTCAGAAAAACGAAGAAAACTCTTAAAAACCATTTTAGGGCTAACTTAAAAAAAATGTTTGACCAGGTTATATACCGAATTTTTGAACTTTTTTGGTATCGTTGGAAAGCCTGATAACACATCTTTTCAACTCGATAGGCTTGAATAATCCAAACAAATGAGAACAAACCAGAAAAACGCCAAAATTACGAAAAACCTCAAAAACCACTATCACTTTGGCAAAAAACTCTTGTGTAGTGAAAGCAATCGTAGGATTATTATACCTTTTCGGTTCTTTCAGGTTACGGTTGTAAATGTCTAGCGCATACATAGCAGTCAATTTTACTTGAATAACTTTGGTATTTTACTCATAGAGGGCATGTGAGCTCAGAAAAACGAAGAAAATTCTTAAAAACCATTTTAGGGCTAACTTAAAAAAAATGTTTGACCAAGTTATATACCGAATTTTTAAACTTTTTTGGTATCGTTGGAAAGCCTGATAACACATCTTTTCAACTCGATAGGCTTGAATAATCGAAACAAATGAGAACAGACCAGAAAAACGCCAAAATTACGAAAAACCTCAAAAACCACTATCACGTTGGCAAAAAAATTTAGTGTAGTGAAAGCAATTGTAGGATTATTATACCTTGCCGGTTCTTTCAGGTTACGGTTGTAAATGTCTAGCGCATACATAGCAGTCAATTTTACTTGAATAATTTTGATATTTCACTTATAGAGGGCATGTGAGCTCAGAAAAACGAAGAAAACTCTTAAAAACCATTTTAGGGCTAACTTAAAAAAAATGTTTGACCAGGTTATATACCGAATTTTTGAACTTTTTTGGTATCGTTGGAAAGCCTGATAACACATCTTTTCAACTCGATAGGCTTGAATAATCCAAACAAATGAGAACAAACCAGAAAAACGCCAAAATTACGAAAAACCTCAAAAACCACTATCACTTTGGCAAAAAACTCTTGTGTAGTGAAAGCAATCGTAGGATTATTATACCTTTTCGGTTCTTTCAGGTTACGGTTGTAAATGTCTAGCGCATACATAGCAGTCAATTTTACTTGAATAACTTTGGTATTTTACTCATAGAGGGCATGTGAGCTCAGAAAAACTAAGAAAATTCTTAAAAACCATTTTAGGGCTAACTTAAAAAAAATGTTTGACCAAGTTTTATACCGAATTTTTAAACTTTTTTGGTATCGTTGGAAAGCCTGATAACACATCTTTTCAACTCGATAGGCTTGAATAATCGAAACAAATGAGAACAGACCAGAAAAACGCCAAAATTACGAAAAACCTCAAAAACCACTATCACGTTGGCAAAAAAATTTAGTGTAGTGAAAGCAATTGTAGGATTATTATACCTTGCCGGTTCTTTCAGGTTACGGTTGTAAATGTCTAGCGCATACATAGCAGTCAATTTTACTTGAATAATTTTGATATTTCACTTATAGAGGGCATGTGAGCTCAGAAAAACGAAGAAAACTCTTAAAAACCATTTTAGGGCTAACTTAAAAAAAATGTTTGACCAGGTTATATACCGAATTTTTGAACTTTTTTGGTATCGTTGGAAAGCCTGATAACACATCTTTTCAACTCGATAGGCTTGAATAATCCAAACAAATGAGAACAAACCAGAAAAACGCCAAAATTACGAAAAACCTCAAAAACCACTATCACTTTGGCAAAAAACTCTTGTGTAGTGAAAGCAATCGTAGGATTATTATACCTTTTCGGTTCTTTCAGGTTACGGTTTTAAATGTCTAGCGCATACATAGCAGTCAATTTTACTTGAATAACTTTGGTATTTTACTCATAGAGGGCATGTGAGCTCAGAAAAACTAAGAAAATTCTTAAAAACCATTTTAGGGCTAACTTAAAAAAAATGTTTGACCAAGTTATATACCGAATTTTTAAACTTTTTTGGTATCGTTGGAAAGCCTGATAACACATCTTTTCAACTCGATAGGCTTGAATAATCCAAACAAATGAGAACAAACCAGAAAAACGCCAAAATTACGAAAAACCTCAAAAACCACTATCACTTTGGCAAAAAACTTTTGTGTAGTGAAAGCAATCGTAGGATTATTATACCTTGCCGGTTCTTTCAGGTTACGGTTGTAAATGTCTAGCACATACCTAGCAGTCAATTTTACTTGAATAACTTTGATATTTTACTCATAGAGGGCATGTGAGCTCCGAAAATTCTTAAAAACCATTTTAGGGCTAACTTAAAAAAAATGTTTGACCAGGTTATATACCGAATTTTTAAACTTTTTTGGTATCGTTGGAAAGCCTGATAACACATCTTTTCAACTCGATAGGCTTGAATAATCCAAACAAATGAGAACAAACCAGAAAAACGCCAAAATTACGAAAAACCTCAAAAACCACTATCACTTTGGCAAAAAACTCTTGTGTAGTGAAAACAATCATAGGATTAATATACCTTGCCGGTTCTTTCAGGTTACGGTTGTAAATGTCTAGCACATACCTAGCAGTCAATTTTACTTGAATAACTTTGATATTTTACTCATAGAGGGCATGTGAGCTCCGAAAATTCTTAAAAACCATTTTAGGGCTAACTTAAAAAAAATGTTTGACCAAGTTATATACCGAATTTTTAAACTTTTTTGGTATCGTTGGAAAGCCTGATAACACATCTTTTCAACTCGATAGGCTTGAATAATCCAAACAAATGAGAACAGACCAGAAAAACGCCAAAATTACGAAAAACCTCAAAAACCACTATCACGTTGGCAAAAAAATTTAGTGTAGTGAAAGCAATTGTAGGATTATTATACCTTGCCGGTTCTTTCAGGTTACGGTTGTAAATGTCTAGCGCATACATAGCAGTCAATTTTACTTGAATAATTTTGATATTTCACTTATAGAGGGCATGTGAGCTCAGAAAAACGAAGAAAACTCTTAAAAACCATTTTAGGGCTAACTTAAAAAAAATGTTTGACCAGGTTATATACCGAATTTTTGAACTTTTTTGGTATCGTTGGAAAGCCTGATAACACATCTTTTCAACTCGATAGGCTTGAATAATCCAAACAAATGAGAACAAACCAGAAAAACGCCAAAATTACGAAAAACCTCAAAAACCACTATCACTTTGGCAAAAAACTCTTGTGTAGTGAAAGCAATCGTAGGATTATTATACCTTTTCGGTTCTTTCAGGTTACGGTTGTAAATGTCTAGCGCATACATAGCAGTCAATTTTACTTGAATAACTTTGGTATTTTACTCATAGAGGGCATGTGAGCTCAGAAAAACGAAGAAAATTCTTAAAAACCATTTTAGGGCTAACTTAAAAAAAATGTTTGACCAAGTTATATACCGAATTTTTAAACTTTTTTGGTATCGTTGGAAAGCCTGATAACACATCTTTTCAACTCGATAGGCTTGAATAATCCAAACAAATGAGAACAGACCAGAAAAACGCCAAAATTACGAAAAACCTCAAAAACCACTATCACGTTGGCAAAAAAATTTAGTGTTGTGAAAGCAATTGTAGGATTATTATACCTTGCCGGTTCTTTCAGGTTACGGTTGTAAATGTCTAGCGCATACATAGCAGTCAATTTTACTTGAATAATTTTGATATTTCACTTATAGAGGGCATGTGAGCTCAGAAAAACGAAGAAAACTCTTAAAAACCATTTTAGGGCTAACTTAAAAAAAATGTTTGACCAGGTTATATACCGAATTTTTGAACTTTTTTGGTATCGTTGGAAAGCCTGATAACACATCTTTTCAACTCGATAGGCTTGAATAATCCAAACAAATGAGAACAAACCAGAAAAACGCCAAAATTACGAAAAACCTCAAAAACCACTATCACTTTGGCAAAAAACTCTTGTGTAGTGAAAGCAATCGTAGGATTATTATACCTTTTCGGTTCTTTCAGGTTACGGTTGTAAATGTCTAGCGCATACATAGCAGTCAATTTTACTTGAATAACTTTGGTATTTTACTCATAGAGGGCATGTGAGCTCAGAAAAACTAAGAAAATTCTTAAAAACCATTTTAGGGCTAACTTAAAAAAAATGTTTGACCAAGTTATATACCGAATTTTTAAACTTTTTTGGTATCGTTGGAAAGCCTGATAACACATCTTTTCAACTCGATAGGCTTGAATAATCCAAACAAATGAGAACAAACCAGAAAAACGCCAAAATTACGAAAAACCTCAAAAACCACCATTTTGTGTTTTTTTGAGAAATTTGGTAGAAAATGCAATTTTAAGTGTAAACGAGGTTAATCGACTCATTTCTAGGTTTGCCTCTCTGTTCCATCAATGTTTTAGCAACATTTTTCTTTAAAAAAATTTTTCCGTTTTTTTTTTGGTTTTTTTCACGTTTTTTTGGTTTTTTTGAGGTTTTTCGTTGTTTTGGGGCTTTTTGCCAAGTATTGATGGGTTTTGAGCTCATTTGAGAAATGGTGGTTTTTGAGGGTGGTTTTTGTGAACATGGTGGTTTTTGAGAGTGGTTTTTGTGAACATAAGTACTTTGCCGCATGGTGGAAATCGAGCGACCCATGTTCACAAAAACCACCATGCGGAGGACCCTAACCCTAACCCTAACCCTAACCCTAACCCTAACCCTAACCCTAACCCTAACCCTAACCCTAACCCTAACCCTAACCCTAACCCTAACCCTAACCCTAACCCTAACCCTAACCCTAACCCTAACCCTAACCCTAACCCTAACCCTAACCCTAACCCTAACCCTAACCCTAACCCTAACCCTAACCCTAACCCTAACCCTAACCCTAACCCTAACCCTAACCCTAACCCTAACCCTAACCCTAACCCTAACCCTAACCCTAACCCTAACCCTAACCCTAACCCTAACCCTAACCCTAACCCTAACCCTAACCCTAACCCTAACCCTAACCCTAACCCTAACCCTAACCCTAACCCTAACCCTAACCCTAACCCTAACCCTAACCCTAACCCTAACCCTAACCCTAACCCTAACCCTAACCCTAACCCTAACCCTAACCCTAACCCTAACCCTAACCCTAACCCTAACCCTAACCCTAACCCTAACCCTAACCCTAACCCTAACCCTAACCCTAACCCTAACCCTAACCCTAACCCTAACCCTAACCCTAACCCTAACCCTAACCCTAACCCTAACCCTAACCCTAACCCTAACCCTAACCCTAACCCTAACCCTAACCCTAACCCTAACCCTAACCCTAACCCTAACCCTAACCCTAACCCTAACCCTAACCCTAACCCTAACCCTAACCCTAACCCTAACCCTAACCCTAACCCTAACCCTAACCCTAACCCTAACCCTAACCCTAACCCTAACCCTAACCCTAACCCTAACCCTAACCCTAACCCTAACCCTAACCCTAACCCTAACCCTAACCCTAACCCTAACCCTAACCCTAACCCTAACCCTAACCCTAACCCTAACCCTAACCCTAACCCTAACCCTAACCCTAACCCTAACCCTAACCCTAACCCTAACCCTAACCCTAACCCTAACCCTAACCCTAACCCTAACCCTAACCCTAACCCTAACCCTAACCCTAACCCTAACCCTAACCCTAACCCTAACCCTAACCCTAACCCTAACCCTAACCCTAACCCTAACCCTAACCCTAACCCTAACCCTAACCCTAACCCTAACCCTAACCCTAACCCTAACCCTAACCCTAACCCTAACCCTAACCCTAACCCTAACCCTAACCCTAACCCTAACCCTAACCCTAACCCTAACCCTAACCCTAACCCTAACCCTAACCCTAACCCTAACCCTAACCCTAACCCTAACCCTAACCCTAACCCTAACCCTAACCCTAACCCTAACCCTAACCCTAACCCTAACCCTAACCCTAACCCTAACCCTAACCCTAACCCTAACCCTAACCCTAACCCTAACCCTAACCCTAACCCTAACCCTAACCCTAACCCTAACCCTAACCCTAACCCTAACCCTAACCCTAACCCTAACCCTAACCCTAACCCTAACCCTAACCCTAACCCTAACCCTAACCCTAACCCTAACCCTAACCCTAACCCTAACCCTAACCCTAACCCTAACCCTAACCCTAACCCTAACCCTAACCCTAACCCTAACCCTAACCCTAACCCTAACCCTAACCCTAACCCTAACCCTAACCCTAACCCTAACCCTAACCCTAACCCTAACCCTAACCCTAACCCTAACCCTAACCCTAACCCTAACCCTAACCCTAACCCTAACCCTAACCCTAACCCTAACCCTAACCCTAACCCTAACCCTAACCCTAACCCTAACCCTAACCCTAACCCTAACCCTAACCCTAACCCTAACCCTAACCCTAACCCTAACCCTAACCCTAACCCTAACCCTAACCCTAACCCTAACCCTAACCCTAACCCTAACCCTAACCCTAACCCTAACCCTAACCCTAACCCTAACCCTAACCCTAACCCTAACCCTAACCCTAACCCTAACCCTAACCCTAACCCTAACCCTAACCCTAACCCTAACCCTAACCCTAACCCTAACCCTAACCCTAACCCTAACCCTAACCCTAACCCTAACCCTAACCCTAACCCTAACCCTAACCCTAACCCTAACCCTAACCCTAACCCTAACCCTAACCCTAACCCTAACCCTAACCCTAACCCTAACCCTAACCCTAACCCTAACCCTAACCCTAACCCTAACCCTAACCCTAACCCTAACCCTAACCCTAACCCTAACCCTAACCCTAACCCTAACCCTAACCCTAACCCTAACCCTAACCCTAACCCTAACCCTAACCCTAACCCTAACCCTAACCCTAACCCTAACCCTAACCCTAACCCTAACCTCGCTCATGTCACATTTGGACAAGGCCTGTTTGGCGGCTCAGCAATTTGTAAAACCCTCGGCTCAAAGGCCTTCCCATTCCCGTAGAGCTTCCAAACTTCAATATTTGGGGTTAGGAGGTGAGAAGGGACCCGGGACTTGAAAAAAAAATCAAAAAAATGCATTTTAAAAAGTTGGGGTTAAGCAAATGTCACATTTAGATCAATTTTTGCGTTGCTCAAAAATAGCTTTAAAATCCGATTTTTTGGACTTTTTTTAGTGTTCTGGAAACCTCTGCCCACGATCTGTCTAACGAACTCAAAATATTTTCATAAAATTAAGTTTTGGTTGAGTTATGAGCTTAACCCTAACTTTCGTTTTTTTGGTCGGATCCGATTTGGTAAAAAAGCTGTATTTTAATGAAAAATGGTCAGAAATTGAAAAAAAAGGTATTTCTGGTGGTTTCTCGGGCCAACAAATCAAGCCATGTGCAATAAAAAATTTTAGGGTTAACTTTCCAAACCTATCCAAAATATCTGCACTCAGGTGTAGTAACAGTGACAACCCGACATTGGTAGAAGTGATTTAGGTTGAGATTAAGCAGATTTCAATCTTTGAGATAAAAAGGCTCCCTAGACCTATTTTGGCTCAAGGAACACGCTCGTGACGTTAATTTTGTGATTTGATGATGTTTTTAGGGTCAATTGGACGTTTTAAAAAAAATGCCCTAGAAATGTCACATTTGGACCAGAATTCTCAAAATTAGGGTTAGGTTTTTGCTTAGGGTTAGATATAAGCGACTTTTTAACTGGCAATTCAAAGAGACCCCTGGAAAGCCTCAAGGAATACCTTTCCAGTGATATATCATTCATTAATTTTTGATCAGTTCATATTGATAAATCAGGAATTGAGTCAGAGCAAGTTTTTGGGGTTAAGAGCTTCCTAGGCTCATTTTTTGATAAACTTTTTTTAATCGGTCTTTTTTCATTGAAAATTTGCATGCGAGCTCCCTAATGGATTGTTTTGATGTCCAAGCTATCAGTTTTTAGTTTAAAAAAAATTTTTGGTCATTTTACGGGCTTTTAATTCTGTTAGTTTTTGAAAAAAATTGGTTTGGTTCTTTTTGTCAATGAATCTCAATGCATGATATCCAACTGACTTTTAAGCAAGCTTGACTTGCCTAACGATATAGCCACAAGTATGCAAGAGCCCCCAAGTATCTTTTTAGCAAGTTTTTTCAATAAAAAAATTGCAAAAACTGGCAAAAAAAAATTTTTTTTTTTTTTTTTTTTGGAATTTTTCCTGGTAATCTTAAAGGCTAGGGCTGCTAACAAGCTTTCTCAAAAAGGCTAATTGAATGCTTCTGGCATAAACCCTTGTTTTGGAAGTTTCCAAAGATTCATCATTCGTTACTTTGTGATGAGATGAAGTTGAGAAATCAGGAAATGAGATAATAAAAAATTTGGTTTGAAAAGCTTCCTTTATTGAGTTTGAGTTTGCACTTATCATCTTCAATTTGTTTTTCTTCAAATCTTTTTGGCTTCCTATGGACCTTATAGTAAAGTGTGCTACTTGTTCAGACAATTAAATCAAACTTCTATGGGAAAAAAAATTTTGTAAAGCGGACATACATAAAAAAAAGAAGCTTTTAAGAATTTTTTTTTTCTTTTCTTTCGACACTTTTGGTCACCTAAGTGATTTTTGAGCCATTCCAAAAAAACTTTCCTCTTAAAACGACGTTGTTATTGTCTGAATGTACGCTCAATGACTCTTCCCGGCCCTGACAAGTCTGGTAGGAACATATATGGTTCTGTATTGAAGCTCAAACAATAACAATTTTCATAAATTAAAATTTCTTAAGGAGAAAGCCATTTACCAAGTTCTGAGCAAATAAATCATCGTTTAATTTCGTGTTTAAAGTAATCCCTGTCGACAAAAAAATTATCCTAATAGTATCAGACAGTAAAATGAAAGTTTTATGAGAGAAAAAAAAATGTTTAACCAAAGTTATCATTACACTTGATTTTTTTCAATTTAAAAAGTGAGTACTAACTTCAATTTAGATAAACAATTTTCCCTACATAACTTTGATATTTTTGTCTGCAACGAAGCTCATTGACGCTATTGTGGTCTCAGATTACCAAGTAACTAAAAAAAAAGACCTATATACAGATCCAGAGGAAGAAAACTGATCAAAAATTGGGTTTTTAAGAAGGAATCGAGTAATTTTGTGATTTTTGAGCCATTCCAAAAAAATTTTTCTCTTAAAACGACGTTGTTATTGTCGAAATGTACGCTCAATAACTTTTCCCGACCCTGGCAAGTCTGATAAGCACATATATGGTTCTATAATGAAGCTCAAACAAAAACACTTTTCATAAATTTAGGTTTCTTAAGGAGAAAGCCATTTACCAAGTTCTGAGCAAATAAATCATCGTTTAATTTCGTGTTTAAAGTCATCCCTGTCGACAAAAAAGTTATCCTAATAGTATCAGACAGTAAAATGAAAGTTTTATGAGAGAAAAAAAATGTTTCACCAAAGTTCATTACACTTGATTTTTTTTAATTTATAGAGTGAATACTAACTTCGATTTAGATAAACAATTTACCCTATATAACTTTGATATTTTTGTCTGCAACGAAGCTCATTGACGCTATTGTGGTCTCAGATTACCAATAAACTCAAAAAAAAGACTTATATTGAGATCCAGAGGAAGAAAACTGATCAAAAAATCGGTTTTTAAGAAGAAATCGAGTAATTTTGTGATTTTTGAGCCATTCGAATAAAACTTTCCTGTTAAAACGACGTTGTTATTGTCTGAATGTACGCTCAATGACTGTTCTTGGCCCTGACCAGTCTCATAAGGACATATATGGTTCTATATTGAAGCTCAAACAAAAACAATTTTCATAAATTTAGGTTTCTTAAGGAGAAAGCCATTTACCAAGTTCTGAGCAAATAAATCATCGTTTAATTTCGTGTTTAAAGTAATCCCTGTCGACAAAAAAGTTATCTCAATAGTATCAGACAGTAAAATGAAAGTTTTATGAGAGAAAAAAAATGTTTAACCAAAGTTCATTACACTCGATTTTTTTTAATTTAAAAAATGAATACTAACTTCAATTTAGATAAACAATTTTCCTTACATAACTTTGATATTTTTGTCTGCAACGAAGCTCATTGACGCTATTGTGGTCTCAGATTACCAATAAACTCAAAAAAAGACCTATATACAGATCCAGAGGAAGAAAACTGATTAAAAATTGGGTTTTTAAGAAGGAATCGAGTAATTTTGTGATTTTTGAGCCATTCCAAAAAAATTTTCCTCTTAAAACGACGTTGTTATTGTCTGAATGTACGCTCAATGACTTTTCCTGACCCTGGCAAGTCTGATAAGCACATATATGGTTCTATATTGAAGCTCAAACAAAAACAATTTTCATAAATTTAGGTTTCTTAAGGAGAAAGCCATTTACCAAGTTCTGAGCAAATAAATCATCGTTTAATTTCGTATATAAAGTGTTCCCTGTCGGCACAAAAACACTATGCTTAGTATGAGACAGTAAAATGAAAGTCTTATGAGAGAAAAAAAAATGTTTAACCAAAGTTCATTACACTTGTTTTTTTTAAATTTATAAAGTGAATACTAACTTCGATTTAGATAAACATTTTTTGTTATTTAACTTTGATATTTTTTTCTGCAACGAAGCTCATTGACGCTATTGTGGTCTCAAAATACCAATAAACTAAAAAAAAAAGACCTATATAGAGATCCAGAGGAAGAAAACTGATCAAAAAATCGGTTTATAAGAAGAAATCGAGTAATTTTGTGATTTTTGAGCCATTCCAAAAAAACTTTCCTCTTAAAACGACGTTGTTATTGTCTGAATGTACGCTCAATGACTTTTCCCGACCCTGGCAAGTCTGATAAGCACATATATGGTTCCATATTGAAGCTCAAACAAAAACACTTTTCATAAATTTAGGTTTCTTAAGGGTTAGGAACAATTTTCCCCTATATAACTTTGATAATTTTGTCTGCAACGAAACTCACTGACACTATTGTGGTCTCATATTGCCAATAAACTCAAAAAAAGGCCTATATAGAGATCCAGAGGAAGAAAACTGATCAAAAAATGGGTTTTCAAGAAGAAATCGAGTAATTTTGTGATTTTTGAGCCATTCCAATAAAACTTTCCTGTTAAAACGACGTTGTTATTGTCTGAATGTACGCTCAATGACTCTTTCCGGCCCTGACAAGTCTGATAAACACATATATGGTTCTATATTCAAGCGCAAACAAAAACAATGTTCATAAAAATAGGTTTCTTAAGGAGAAAGCCAGTTACCAAAAATGTCACATTTGGACCAGGCCTGTTTGGCGGCTCATCAATTTGTAAAACCCTCGGCTCAAAGGCCTTCCCATTCCCGTAGAGCTTCCAAACTTCGATATTTGGGGTTAGGAGGTGAGAAGGGACCCGGGACTTGAAAAAAAAATCAAAAAAATGCATTTTAAAAAGTTGGGGTTAAGCAAATGTCACATTTAGATCAATTTTTGCGTTGCTCAAAAATAGCTTTAAAATCCGATTTTTTGGACTTTTTTTAGTGTTCTGGAAACCTCTGCCCACGATCTGTCTAACGAACTCAAAATATTTTCATAAAATTAAGTTTTGGTTGAGTTATGAGCTTAACCCTAACTTTCGTTTTTTTGGTCGGATCCGATTTGGTAAAAAAGCTGTATTTTAATGAAAAATGGTCAGAAATTGAAAAAAAAGGTATTTCTGGTGGTTTCTCGGGCCAACAAATCAAGCCATGTGCAATAAAAAATTTTAGGGTTAACTTTCCAAACCTATCCAAAATATCTGCACTCAGGTGTAGTAACAGTGACAACCCGACATTGGTAGAAGTGATTTAGGTTGAGATTAAGCAGATTTCAATCTTTGAGATAAAAAGGCTCCCTAGACCTATTTTGGCTCAAGGAACACGCTCGTGACGTTAATTTTGTGATTTGATGATGTTTTTAGGGTCAATTGGACGTTTTAAAAAAAATGCCCTAGAAATGTCACATTTGGACCAGAATTCTCAAAATTAGGGTTAGGTTTTTGCTTAGGGTTAGATATAAGCGACTTTTTAACTGGCAATTCAAAGAGACCCCTGGAAAGCCTCAAGGAATACCTTTCCAGTGATATATCATTCATTAATTTTTGATCAGTTCATATTGATAAATCAGGAATTGAGTCAGAGCAAGTTTTTGGGGTTAAGAGCTTCCTAGGCTCATTTTTTGATAAATTTTTTTTAATCGGTCTTTTTTCATTGAAAATTTGCATGCGAGCTCCCTAATGGATTGTTTTGATGTCCAAGCTATCAGTTTTTAGTTTAAAAAAAATTTTAAGTCATTTTACGGGCTTTTAATTCTGTTAGTTTTTGAAAAAAATTGGTTTGGTTCTTTTTGTCAATGAATCTCAATGCATGATATCCAACTGACTTTTAAGCAAGCTTGACTTGCCTAACGATATAGCCACAAGTATGCAAGAGCCCCCAAGTATCTTTTTAGCAAGTTTTTTCAATAAAAAAATTGCAAAAACTGGCAAAAAAAAATTTTTTTTTTTTTTTTTTTTGGAATTTTTCCTGGTAATCTTAAAGGCTAGGGCTGCTAACAAGCTTTCTCAAAAAGGCTAATTGAATGCTTCTGGCATAAACCCTTGTTTTGGAAGTTTCCAAAGATTCATCATTCGTTACTTTGTGATGAGATGAAGTTGAGAAATCAGGAAATGAGATAATAAAAAATTTGGTTTGAAAAGCTTCCTTTATTGAGTTTGAGTTTGCACTTACCATCTTCAATTTGTTTTTCTTCAAATCTTTTTGGCTTCCTATGGACCTTATAGTAAAGTGTGCTACTTGTTCAGACAATTAAATCAAACTTCTATGGGAAAAAAAAATTTTGTAAAGCGGACATACATAAAAAAAAGAAGCTTTTAAGAATTTTTTTTTTCTTTTCTTTCGACACTTTTGGTCACCTAAGTGATTTTTGAGCCATTCCAAAAAAACTTTCCTGTTAAAACGACGTTGTTATTGTCTGAATGTACGCTCAATGACTCTTCCCGGCCCTGACAAGTCTGGTAGGAACATATATGGTTCTGTATTGAAGCTCAAACAATAACAATTTTCATAAATTAAAATTTCTTAAGGAGAAAGCCATTTACCAAGTTCTGAGCAAATAAATCATCGTTTAATTTCGTGTTTAAAGTAATCCATGTCGACAAAAAAATTATCCTAATAGTATCAGACAGTAAAATGAAAGTTTTATGAGAGAAAAAAAAATGTTTAACCAAAGTTATCATTACACTTGATTTTTTTCAATTTAAAAAGTGAGTACTAACTTCAATTTAGATAAACAATTTTCCCTACATAACTTTGATATTTTTGTCTGCAACGAAGCTCATTGACGCTATTGTGGTCTCAGATTACCAAGTAACTAAAAAAAAGACCTATATACAGATCCAGAGGAAGAAAACTGATCAAAAATTGGGTTTTTAAGAAGGAATCGAGTAATTTTGTGATTTTTGAGCCATTCCAAAAAAATTTTTCTCTTAAAACGACGTTGTTATTGTCGGAATGTACGCTCAATAACTTTTCCCGACCCTGGCAAGTCTGATAAACACATATATGGTTCTATAATGAAGCTCAAACAAAAACACTTTTCATAAATTTAGGTTTCTTAAGGAGAAAGCCATTTACCAAGTTCTGAGCAAATAAATCATTGTTTAATTTCGTATTTAAAGTGTTCCCTGTCGGCACAAAAACACTATGCTTAGTATCAGACAATAAAATGAAAGTTTTATGTGAGAAAAAAAAAGTTTAACTAAAGTTCATTACACTTGTTTTTTTTATAATTTATAAAGTGAATACTAACTTCGATTTAGATAAACAATTTTCCCTATATAACTTTGATATTTTTGTCTGCAACAAAGCTCACTGACCCTATTGTGGTCTCAGATTGCCAATAAACTCAAAAAAAGACCTATATAGAGATCCAGAGGAAGAAAACTGATCAAAAAATGGGTTTTTAAGAAGTAATCGAGTAATTTTGTCATTTTTGAGCCATTTCAAAAAAACTTTCTTCTTAAAACGACGTTTTTATTGTCTGAATGTACGCTCAATGACTTTTTCCGACCCTGGCAAGTCGGATAAGCACATATATGGTTCTATATTGAAGCTCAAACAAAAACACTTTTCATAAATTTAGGTTTCTTAAGGAGAAAGCCATTTACCAAGTTCTGAGCAAATAAATCATTGTTTAATTTCGTATTTAAAGTGTTCCCTGTCGGCACAAAAACACTATGCTTAGTATCAGACAATAAAATGAAAGTTTTATGTGAGAAAAAAAAAGTTTAACTAAAGTTCATTACACTTGTTTTTTTTATAATTTATAAAGTGAATACTAACTTCGATTTAGATAAACAATTTTCCCTATATAACTTTGATATTTTTGTCTGCAACAAAGCTCACTGACCCTATTGTGGTCTCAGATTGCCAATAAACTCAAAAAAAGACCTATATAGAGATCCAGAGGAAGAAAACTGATCAAAAAATGGGTTTTTAAGAAGTAATCGAGTAATTTTGTCATTTTTGAGCCATTTCAAAAAAACTTTCTTCTTAAAACGACGTTGTTATTGTCTGAATGTACGCTCAATGACTTTTCCCGACCGTGGCAAGTCTGATAAGCACATATATGGTTCTATATTGAAGCTCAAACAAAAACACTTTTCATAAATTTAGGTTTCTTAAGGAGAAAGCCTTTTACCAAGTTCTGAGCAATCAAATCATTGTGTAATTTCGTTTTTAAAGTGTTCCCTGTCGGCACAAAAGTACTCTCCTTAGTATCAGAAAACAAAATGAAAGTTTTATGTGAGAAAAAAAAGTTTAACTAAAGTTCATTACACTTGTTTTTTTTATAATTTATAAAGTGAATACTAACTTCGATTTAGATAAACAATTTTCCCTATATAACTTTGATATTTTTGTCTGCAACAAAGCTCACTGACCCTATTGTGGTCTCAGATTGCCAATAAACTCAAAAAAAGACCTATATAGAGATCCAGAGGAAGAAAACTGATCAAAAAATGGGTTTTCAAGAAGAAATCGAGTAATTTTGTGACTTTTGAGCCATTCGAAAAAACCTTTCCTCTTAAAACGACGTTGTTATAGTCTGAATGTACGCTCAATGACTCTTCCCGGCCCTGACAAGTCTGATAAGCACATATTGAAGCTCAAACAAAAACAATTTTCATAAATTTAGGTTTCTTAAGGAGAAAGCCATTTACCAAGTTCTGAGCAATCAAATCGTTGTGTAATTTGATATTTAAAGTGTTCCCTGTCGGCAAAAAAGTATTTTTCTTACTATCAGACAGTAACATGAAAGTTTTATGGGAGAAAAAAATGTTTAACCGAAGTTCATTGAACTTGTTTTTTTTTAATTTATAAAGTGAATACTAATTTCGATTTAGATAAACAAGTTTTCCTACGTAACTTTGATATTTTCATCTGCAACGAAGCTCATTGACGCTATTGTGGTCTCAGATGTTCTCTGTGGTCTCTAACTTGGGATGCATTGGGGCAAATCATAGTGTTTCAAGGCTAATTTAGCCCAATTTGGAGATTTTTGGGTTTAGAAGTCTATTTTTGAGATTTTTAGGGCTTAAGCCAATTTTGTCAGTTTTTAGTCACTTTTGGAGGATTCTAGGTCATTTTCAAGTGTTTTCTGGGTTTTCTGGGTATATTCTGCGTTTTAGGGTTAATCTCATTGTTTTCCGTATATTTTGGTCACTTTTTGGGGATTTTTGGGTTTAGAAGTCATTTTTTGAGGTTTTTAGGGCTAGAAGCAAACTTGGCAAGTTTAAGTGTTTTTTACTTGATTTTGGGCCAAATTCTTGCGTTTTCTAGGTTTTCCGGTGATTTGGGATGTTTTGGGGCAAATCATAGTGTTTCGCGGCTAATTTAGCCCAATTTGGAGTTTTTTGGGGTTAGAAGTCATTTTTTGAGATTTTTAGGGCTAGAGCCTATTTTTTCAGTTTTTAGTCACTTTTGGAGGGTTCTAGGTCATTTTCAAGTGTTTTCTGTTTTTTCTGGATATAGTCTGCGTTTTAGGGTTAATCTCATTGTTTTCCGTATATTTTGGTCACTTTTTGGGGATTTTTGGGTTTAGAAGTCATTTTTTGAGGTTTTTAGGGCTAGAAACAAACTTGGCATTTTTAAGTGTTTTTTACATGACTTTGAGCCAAAATCTTGCGTTTTCTAGGTTTTCCGGTGATTTGAGATGTTTCCGGGCAAATCATAGTGTTTCACGGCTAATTTAGCCCAATTTGGGGATTTTTGGGGTTAGAAGTCTATTTTTGAGATTTTTAGGGCTAGAGCCAATTTTGTCAGTTTTTAGTCACTTTTGGAGAATTCTAGGTCATTTTCAAGTGTTTTCTGGGTTTTCTGTGTATATTCTGCGTTTTAGGGTCAATCTCATTGTTTTTTGTATATTTCGGTCACTTTTGGGGATTTTTGGGTTTAGAAGTCAGTTTTTGAGATTTTTAGGGCTAGAGTCAATTTTGTCAGTCTTTAGTCATTTTGGCCCATATTTTAGCCGAAAAAACATCAAAGTGGTCGGTCAAAACTGGTTTGGTATATTTTCAGCCTTTTATGTTAGTTTCAAGGTTTTAGGGCTAGATTGGGCCGATTTCTGCCCAATTTGGAGGTTTTTTTGGTCCATGTCACATTTGGACAAATTCTTACCCCCCATCCGAACTCTTAAACCCATGTCACATTTGGGGTCACATTTAGACCAGGAAAATCCATGTCACATTTAGACATGTCACATTTGGACCAGGAAACTGGCCCGGCTCATGTCACATTTGGAAATTCCCCCTGGTCCAAATGTGACATGGCTAAGGCCCTAACCCTAACCCTAACCCTAACCCTAACCCTAACCCTAACCCTAACCCTAACCCTAACCCTAACCCTAACCCTAACCCTAACCCTAACCCTAACCCTAACCCTAACCCTAACCCTAACCCTAACCCTAACCCTAACCCTAACCCTAACCCTAACCCTAACCCTAACCCTAACCCTAACCCTAAGCGTAGGACCGGTGCGTTTTTGTAATTGACCCTAAAAAATGGACCACCTTGGAAAATCGAAAACTATTGCGAATTAGGATAAATAGAGGTCATATATGGACTCTCGAGTTCATTTAAACCAATCCCTATATTTTTTTATCCTTTTGCGGCTTTTGATAAAAAAAATATTGGGGTCATTTTTTTTTAGGGTTAAGAAAAATGAAAGTTAGGTTTGGGAAAGTCACATAGAAAAATTGTTTTTTTCTTCAATTAGGAGATTGGGACAGCTAGTATATGGTCTGTAGTTTCCAAAAATGTCAATTAGGGCTAACTTTTATCAATTTAAGGCAAAAAAAAACTTGTTCGAAAATGGTGCGTTTTTGGTCATTTTTGGGGTTAAGCCCAATTTTTCATAACATTGTGTCAAAGTCAATCAATTGATTTGAGTATGTTCTATACATGATTTTCGAGTGTAGTTTGGGTCAGTAGGTTGTGCTAAACTGTTTTTTTGGTTTTAAAACAAAAAAAAGTATTAAAAAATGCAATTTTTTGGTTTTTTTTTAACCGAAAAATTCCAAAAATTCCCGACTTTTCTTTTGTGAAAAAAAAACTAAAAAAGTTTTTTAACCGACTCAAAAGCTATATATTCGTGTTCCTCTTGAAAAACCCTAGATTTTAGTGTATTTTTTTTCTCTCTAAAGTCAATTGAATGAGATTTTAGGACAAGTGCGTTTTTGGAAAAAGTTGGGGTTAAGACCTATTTTGGTTTTTTTACCCTAAAAATTTAACCAACCGTCCAAAATCGATAAATGATACATGGTTGGACTTGTCTTGAGCCAAGGAACCCAGAGAAAAAGTGGGGTTAAGAAATTGGGGTTAAGAATCAGAAACCCTGAACTCCCAGGAATATGTAGTTATACTTTCAACTCAGATTTCCTGGTCTTATTCAAGATTAATTCCCAATTAAGATCGTATAGTACTAGAAAGATAAAAATCAGCATGTAGGCTCAGTTTGCCTTGACAAATCTGAATCTGAAATCGTTTTAAACAAAAAATTTTTATTTTCTGAGTTTTGGGCAAAAAAAGTGAAAAAGTCCGCCCTAGAGAGGTGCGTTTTTGGCAAATCGAAATTTGAGCTCACAAAAAAGATTTTTAAAAGCGTTATATTTTCGAAACTACTATGCAACTAGCATTATCTGTTCAATAGCTGTCCCCAGATGTACTATTTAACGTTTTCAGATTTTTTTTTGTTTCGTAGTGGCTAAAAAACTAAAACTTACTAAAAAAAAAGTTGGGGTTAAGGTTTTTTTTTTATTATGGCGCATATATGAATGTTCCTATTATTTTAATATACTTAATACTATTTTTATGGCTTTTAGTGACCAATGGGAGTCCAGAAATGCTAGTTGTTTGATTTTTTCTTTTTTGTTTTTTTTTTCTATGGCTAAAACACCAAAAAAGGACTTAGCCCCAACTTTTTGCCAAAATCGCACTTGTCCTAAAATCTCATTCAATTGACTTTAGAGAGAAAATAAATACACTAAAATGTAGGGTTCTTCAAGAGAAACACGATTAAATTGCTTTTAAGTTGGTTAAAAAAAATTTTATATTTTTTTTTTACAAAAGAAAAGTCGGGAATTTTTGGAACTTTTTCGGTTAAAAAAAACCAAAAAAATGCAGTTTTTAACATTTTTTTTTGTTTTAAAACCAAAAAAAACAGTTTATCACAACCTACTGACCCAAGCCACACTCGAAAATCATGTATAGAACATACTCAAAGCAATTGATTGACTTTGACACACTGTTTTGAAAAATTGGGCTTAACCCCAAAAATGACCAAAAACGCACCTATTTTTGAATAGGTTTTTTTGCCCTCAAAAGATACAAATTAGCCCCAACCAACATTTTTTGAAACTAAAGACTAAGTAATCGCTGCTCCGACCCTCTCTTTGTTGAAAACAAAAAAATTTAAGGCAACCTCATCCAAACCAATCTAAAACCAAAAATTTCCAGTTGAAATCGAGCTAATTTTGTGAACATTGTTTTTTCTTGAGCTTCAATATAGAACCATATATGTGTTTATCACAGCTGTCAGGGCCAGAAAAAGTCAATGAGCGTACATTTGGACAATAAAAACGTAATTTCAAGAGGAAAGTTTTTTTGAAATGGCTCAAAAACCACCAAATTACTCGATTTCTTCCTGAAAACCCGTTTTCTGATCATTTTTTCCCATCTGTATCTCTATATAGGTCCTTTTTTGAGTTTATTGGTAATCTGAGACAATGATAGCGTCAATGAGCTTCGTTGCAGACAATAATATCAAACTTATATAAGGAAAATTGTTTGTCTAAATCGAAGTTAGTATTCACTTTATAAAATTAAAAAAAACACAAGTGTAATGAACTTCGGTTAAAAATTTTTTTTCTCCCATAAAACTCAAATTTTACTGTCTGATAATAAGCCTAGTATATTTGTGCCGACAGGGAATACTTTAAATACGAAATTATACGATGATTTAATTGCTCAGAACTTGGTAACTGGCTTTCTCCTTAAGCAACCTAATTTTGTTAAAATTGTTTTTTCTTGAGCTTCAGTATAGAACTATATATGTGTTTATCAGTGCTGTCAGGGCCGGAAAGAGTCAATGAGCGTACATTCGGACAATAAAAACGTCATTTCAAGAGGAAAGTTTTTTTGAAATGGCTCAAAAACCATCAAATTACTCGATTTCTTCTAAAAACCCGTTTTCTGATCAATTTTTTTTCCCTCTGGGTCTCCATATAGGTCCTTTTTTGAGTTTATTGGTAATCTGATACCAATATAGCGTTAATGAGCTTCGTTGCAGACAAAAATATCAAACTTATATAAGGAAAATTGTTTGTCTAAATCGAAGTTAGTATTCACTTTATAAAATTTAAAAAAAAACACAAGTGTAATGAACTTCGGTTAAAAATTTTTTTTCTCCCATAAAACTTAAATTTTACTGTCTGATAATAAGCATAGTATATTTGTGCCGACAGGGAATACTTTAAATACGAAATTATACGATGATTTAATTGCTCAGAACTTGATAACTGGCTTTCTCCTTAAGCAATCTAATTTTGTGAACATTGTTTTTTCTTGAGCTTCAATATAGAACCATATATGTGTTTATCAGAGCTGTCAGGGCCGGAAAGAGTCAATGGGCGTACATTAGTACAATAAAAACGTCATTTCAAGAGGAAAGTTTTTTTGAAATGGCTCAAAAACCACCAAATTACTCGATTTCTTCCTGAAAACCCGTTTTCTGATCATTTTTTCCCATCTGTATCTCTATATAGGTCCTTTTTTGAGTTTATTGGTAATCTGAGACCATGATAGCGTCAATGAGCTTCGTTGCAGACAATAATATCAAACTTATATAAGGAAAATTGTTTGTCTAAATCGAAGTTAGTATTCACTTTATAAAATTAAAAAAAACACAAGTGTAATGAACTTCGGTTAAAATTTTTTTTTCTCCCATAAAACTTAAATTTTACTGTCTGATAATAAGCATAGTATATTTGTGCCGACAGGGAATACTTTAAATACGAAATTATACGATGATTTAATTGCTCAGAACTTGGTAACTGGCTTTCTCCTTAAGCAATCTAATTTTGTGAACATTGTTTTTTCTTGAGCTTCAATATAGAACTATATATGTGTTTATCAGAGCTTTCAGGGCCGGAAAAAGTCAATGGGCGTACATTCGGACAATAAAAACGTCATTTCAAGAGGAAATTTGTTTTGAAATGGCTCAAAAACCACCAAATTACTCGATTTCCTTCTGAAAACCCGTTTTCTGATCATTTTTTCCCATCTGTATCTCTATATAGGTCCTTTTTTGAGTTTATTGGTAATCTGAGACCATGATAGCGCCAATGAGCTTCGTTGCAGACTAAAATATCAAAGTTATATAAGGAAAATTGTTTGTCTAAATCGAAGTTAGTATTCACTTTATAAAATTTAAAAAAACACAAGTGTAATGAACTTCGGTTAAAATTTTTTTTTCTCCCATAAAACTTAAATTTTACTGTCTCATACTAAGCATAGTAGTTTTGTGCCGACAGGGAATACTTTAAATACGAAATTATACGATAATTTAATTGCTCAGAATTTGGTAACTGGCTTTCTCCTTAAGCAACCTAATTTTGTGAACATTGTTTTTTCTTGAGCTTCAATATAGAACCATATATGTGTTTATCACAGCTGTCAGGGCCGGAAAGAGTCAATGAGCGTACATTCGGACAATAAAAACGTCATTTGAAGAGGAAAGTTTTTTGAAATGGCTCAAAAACCACCAAATTACTCGATTTCTTCCTAAAAACCCGTTTTCTGATCAATTTTTTTCCTCTGTGTCTATATATAGGTCCTTTTTTGAGTTTATTGGTAACCTGAGACCAAAATAGCATCCTTGAACTTCGTTGCAGACAAAAATATTAAAGTTATATGGGGAAAATTGTTTGTCTAAATCGAAATTAGACAAAGCTTGTTTTTGACTTTGTGACACTCCATAAGCCTTAGTTGTGCTAGGAGGGGCTTAGTTGACTACAATTCATCCTTTGCAGTTGATTGTTTAACATTCAAATGTCTAAAAAAGAGAAAGCCTTGGCTTCGAAAAAAAAAAGAGAACTACAAGTTCCAAAAAAGAGAAAGCTTTCTCAAAAAAAAGCCAAAAAAGTTTTTGGGACCGATGTTGCCCGCCTCCCCGTTGTCCTCCAATCATTACTTGCACTCCAATCAAAATTCCTTTGCAGTTGATTGTTGTTGTTGCCTTGTATTGATTTTGATCCTTTAAATTCTTGCCTCCAAAAGCCTTAGTTGTGCTAGGAGGTGCTTGGTTCTCTACAATTGATCATACTACTTTGGAAATAGGTGCGTTTTTGAAAAAATATTGGGTTTAAGCCCAATTCCATATTTTTGGCCAAAAAATAAAAGTAAAATACTTTTTTATGACAAACTATGACTTTTCGGATGCTATCGGACATACTTTGAGAACTGTGAGCATCATTTGAAGTATTTTATTTTATTTTGGGTATGGGTGTGTTTTTGAAAAAAAATTAGGTTTAGGCCAAATTCCAGGTTTTTGGCCTTAAAATGAGCAAAAATTTGTTGTTTTGGCAAACTTTTGCTTTTCTGATGCTATTAGACCTTTTTTTGATGTTCTGGAATAGATTTCCGCTGTTTTATACTAAATTGGGTCTAAGTGCGTTTTCGGAAAAAAATAGGGGTTAAGCCAAATTCCATGTTTTTGGCCTTAAAATGAGCATAATTTTGTTGTTTTGGCAAACTCTTGCTTTTCTGATGCTATTAGACCTTTTTTCGATGTTTTGGGATAGATTTCCGCTGTTTTATACTAAATTGGGTCTAAGTGCGTTTTCGGAAAAAAGTTGGGTTTAAGCCAAATTCCAGGTTTTTGACCTTAAAATGAGCATAATTTTGTTGTTTTAGCAAGCTCTTGCTTTTCTGATGCTACCAGAACTTTTTTCGATGTTCTGGCATAGATTTCCGCTGTTTTATACTAAATTAGGTCTAAGTGCGTTTTCGGAAAAAATTGGGGTTAAGCCAAATTCCAGGTTTTTGGCCTTAAAACGAGCTTAATTTTGTTGTTTTGGCAAACTCTTGCTTTTCCGATGCTATTAGACCTTTTCTCGATGTTCTCGGATAGATTTCCGCTGTTTTATACTAAATTGGGTCTAGGTGCATTTTTGGAAAAAAATTGGGTTTAAGCCAAATTCCGGGTTTTTGGCCTTAAAATGAGCTTAATTTTGTTGTTTTGGCAAACTCTTGCTTTTCTGATGCTATTAGACCTTTTTTCGATGTTCTGGGATAGGTTTCCGCTGTTTTATACCAAATTGGGTCTAAGTGCGTTTTCGGAAAAAATTGGGGTTAAGCCAAATTCCAGGTTTTTGGCCTTAAAAGGAGCATAAATTTGTTGTTTTGGCAAACTCTTGCTTTTCCGATGCTATTAGACCTTTTCTCGATGTTCTCGGATAGAATTCCGCTGTTTTATACAAAATTGGGTCTAGGTGCATTTTTGGAAAAAAATTGGGTTTAAGCCAAATTCCGGGTTTTTGGCCTTAAAATGAGCTTAATTTTGTTGTTTTGGCAAACTCTTGCTTTTCTGATGCTATTAGACCTTTTTTCGATGTTCTGGGATAGGTTTCCGCTGTTTTATACCAAATTGGGTCTAGGTGCGTTTTCGTAATTGGGAGCACTTTTTTGCCGAAAAATTGGTTCAATTTCGATTTTCTAGACCCAAATTAGTTTTTTGGGTGTAACTTGCCTTTTTACAGTCCCAGACACTTTTTTAGGTGTTTCTATCGTTTTTTCGTCGATTTCGAGGTCAAGGTGCGTTTTTGGAAACTAAGGTGCGTTTTTGTAATTGACAGGGGGGTGTGCGTTTTTGGAGGTGCGTTTTTGTAATTGTCAACAACTATGGACCGGGTGCGTTTTTGGAAAATCAATTACAAAAACGCACCGGTACTAGGGCCCTAACCCTAACCCTAACCCTAACCCTAACCCTAACCCTAACCCTAACCCTAACCCTAACCCTAACCCTAACCCTAACCCTAACCCTAACCCTAACCCTAACCCTAACCCTAACCCTAACCCTAACCCTAACCCTAACCCTAACCCTAACCCTAACCCTAACCCTAACCCTAACCCTAACCCTAACCCTAACCCTAACCCTAACCCTAACCCTAACCCTAACCCTAACCCTAACCCTAACCCTAACCCTAACCCTAACCCTAACCCTAACCCTAACCCTAACCCTAACCCTAACCCTAACCCTAACCCTAACCCTAACCCTAACCCTAACCCTAACCCTAACCCTAACCCTAACCCTAACCCTAACCCTAACCCTAACCCTAACCCTAACCCTAACCCTAACCCTAACCCTAACCCTAACCCTAACCCTAACCCTAACCCTAACCCTAACCCTAACCCTAACCCTAACCCTAACCCTAACCCTAACCCTAACCCTAACCCTAACCCTAACCCTAAGCCTAGCCAAGTCAATTTATGAGGGTGGAACAACCACTTTTTATGGCAATGGCTCAGAGGGTTTCCGAGCTCCTAGAACTTCGGGGATTAGTGTTTTGAGCATTTGAGGCAATAGTAAGACACCCTAATGAAAAAAACTTCGAAAAAAACGGCTAGAAAAAGTTAGGTTTGGGCAAAAGTCAATTTTTGAGGCTTTTTTGTCGGTTTGGAAAACATACTTAAAAGTTAGTTTTGGGCTTTTTTTTAACTTTTCCGGCAACCTCTGCTCATGTTCTTTCCAACGATATCAAAAAAAGCCCAAACCTAACAGTACTTTTTGATTTTTGGACAAAAAAGTGAAGTTTGTGATTTTTGGCCCAAACCCAAAACTAAAAAAGCTGTATTTCAGTGAAAAATTGACCAATTTTAAAAATTGAGGTATCGTTGAGCGTTTCTTGGGCAAAGGAAGCTAGCTAAACTAAAAAAAAAAAGTTAGGGCTAACTTTCCAAACCTTTTCAAAAAATGGGTAGTTAAGTGTAGTAACTCTGACAACCCGACCTGGACGGAACGGATTGACCACAAGAAAAGTTCATAAGAAGATTCTTAGTTTACAAACTCTATTATACCTAATTTTCGACGAGGAACACGATGGTGAAGTCATTTCTTGGATTGGACATTTTTTTTTGGGTCAAAATAGACATTTTTCAAAAACGCCCGCAAAAAGTCAATTTTTGAGCAGAAAGTTTTTTTTTAGGGTTAGGAAATGACCTAGGGTTAGAAACTCAACCATTATTTCCTTCTTTTGCTATAGTTTGGCTATAAAGGGTTTGGTTAGAGGTTTCCAATGAGCCTATAAAATCTAAATTTGAAAAAAAATTCTTTGAGAAATTTGATTTTGAGCCAAAGCAAAAAAGTTAGGTTTGGGGCGTTTCATTGATTTTTTTGGCTCAATTTTGCGTTTTTCTCTGAATATTCGGTTATTTTCGCTGATTTTTTGCATACGGACTCATATGAAGCTGGAGTTGCTGCCCTATACTCGCTATTATCAGAAAATTAAAAAAATGGCTTTTTATTTGGGCTTAATTTTCAACATGAAAAAAACGTACAATAAAAAAAATGATTTTTCATGAAAAAATCCTTTTAATGATGTTTTTTGATTCAATTGTATGGCTTGAATCAATGAATACAAACCAAAAAACAATACTATGGGAGGTTCATTTGGAGTTTTTGCGTAAAAGTTGTCCAAAACAAGAAAAAACGTCCCAAAAAGGACAAAAAAAACTTTTTTGAGCAGAAGTTTTTTTTAGGGTTAAGAAATGACCTAGGGTTAGAATCTCAACCATTGTTTCCTTCTTTCGCTATAGTTTGGCTATAAAGGGATTGGTTAAAGGTTTCCAATGAGCCTATAAAATCTAAATTTGAAATAAAATTCTTTGAGAAATTCGATTTTAGCTAAAGAAAAAAAGTTGGGTTTGGGGCGTTCCTTGATTTTTTTTGGCTCAATTTTGCGTTTTTCTTTAAATATTCAATTAATTTCGCTAATTTTTTGCATATGGACTCAAATAACGCTGTAGTTGCTACCCTATACTCGCTATTATCAGAAAAGTAAAAAAAACTTCTTATTTGGGCTTAAGTTTTGACATGAAAAAACGTATATAAGGTAAAGTAACGAAAAAATTAAAGTGGACAGTTTCAGAGCATGTAGCTGCGTTTAGCTTCAAAAACGGATCATCTGGCTACATTGGGATAGTTGCTAACCTAGTGAGTATAAAACATTGGTTTTCAACCACATATGTAACATCAGAGTCAATAGAAAGTAAAATCTGATCATAAAAAAAATTGTCTGATTTCTCAGGTGAAAAGTTATTTGCAAAGTGGTAAGCAACCAAATAATCGTAAAATTTTGAATTTAAAATGTTCTCTGTCTGCAGAGACGTGATATGCATAGTGTCAGGTAGTTAAACTAAAGTTTTATGAGAGAAAAAAAAATGTTTAACCGAAGTTCATTACACGTGTTTTTTTTTATTATTTTATAAAGTGAATACTAACTTCGATTTAGAAAGACAGTTTTCCCTATATAACTTTGATATTTTTGTCTGCATCGAAGCTCATTAACGCTATCTTGGTCTCAGATTACCAATAAACTCAAAAAAGGAACTATATGGAGACCCAGAGGGGAAAAATTGATCAGAAAACGGGTTTTTAGGAAGAAATCGAGTAATTTGGTGGTTTTTGAGCCATTTCAAAAAAACTTTCCTGTTGAAATGTCGTTTTTATTGTCCGAATGTACGCTCATTGACTCTTTCCGGCCCTTTCAACTCTGATAAACAAATATATGGTTCTATACTGAAGCTCAAGAAAAAACAATGTTCACAAAATTAGGTTGCTTAAGGAGAAATCCAGTTACCAAGTTCTGAGCAGTTAAATCGTCGTATTATTTCGTCTTTAAAGTTTTCTCTGTCGGCACAAAATTACTATGCTTAGTATCAGAGAGTAAAATTTAAGTTTTAAGGGAGAAAAAAATTTTTTAACCGAAGTTCATTACACTTGTGTTTTTGTATTATTTTATAAAATGAATACTAACTTCGATTTAGACGAACATTTTTCCCTATATAACTTTGATATTTTTGTTTGCAACGAAGCTCATTGAGGCTTTCTTGGTCTCAGATTACCAATAATTTCAAAAAAGGACCTATATAGAGACCCAGAGGGAAAAAAATGATAAAAAAACGGGTTTTTAGGAAGAAATAGAGTAATTTGGTGGTTTTTGAGCTATTTCAAAAAAACTTTCCTCTTGAAATGACGTTTTTATTGTCCAAATGTACGCTCAATGACTCTTTCCGGCCCTGACAGCTCTGATAAACAAATATATGGTACTAAATTAAAGCTAAAAAAAAACAAGGTTCATAAAATTGAGTTTTTTTAAGGAGAAAGCCAGTTACCAAGTTCTGAGCAAATTAATCAATTTATATCTTCGTATTTAAAGTGTTCTCTGTCGGCACAAAAGTACTATGCTTAGTATCAGACAGTAAAATTAAAGTTTTACGAGAGAAAAAAGTGTTTAACCGAAGTTCATTACACTTGTGTTTTTTTTTAAATTTATAAAGTGAATACTAACTTCGATTTAGATAAACAATTTTCCCTATATAACCTTGATATTTTTATCTGCAGTGAAGCTCATGGACGTCATTTTGGTCTCAGATCACCGATAAACTCAATGAAGGATCTCTATAGAGATCCAGAGGGAAAAAACTGATAAAAAAAATGGACTTTTAAGAAAAAAATCTTGTAATTTGGTGATTTTGAGTCATTTCAAAAAAACTTTCATCTTGAAATGACGTTATTATTGTCCGACTGTACGCTCATTGACTCTTTCCGGCCCTTACAGCTCTGATAAACAAATATATGGTTCTATACTGAAGCTCAAGAAAAAACAATGTTCACAAAATTAGGTTGCTTAAGGAGAAATCCAGTTACCAAGTTCTGAGCAATTAAATCATCTTATACTTTTGTAACTAAAGTGTTCCATGGCGGCAAAAAATTACTATGCTTAAAATCAGACAATAAAAATAAAGTTTTATGAGAGAAAAAAATGTTTAACCGAAGTTCATTATACTTGTGTTTTTTTATTGATTTATAAAGTAAATACTAACTTCATTTTAGATAAACAATTTTCCGCATGTAACTTTGATATTTTTGTCTGCAACGAAGATCATTGACGTTATATTGGTCTCAGGTTACCGATAAACTCAGAAAAGTACCTATATAGAGATCCAGAGGGAAAAAACTGATCAAAAAATGGGTTTTCAAAAAAAATTTGAACAATTTGACAATTTTTGAGCCATTTCAAAAAACCTTCCTACTGAATTGACATTGTTATTGTCCGAATGTACGCTCAATGACTCTTCCCGGCCCTGACAAGTCTGATAAACACATATCTGGTTCTATATTGAAGCTCAAATAAAAACAATATTCATGAAATTAGGTTTCTTAAGGAGAAAGCCAGTTACCAAAATCTGAGCAATTAAATCATCGTATATTTTCCTATTTAAAGTGATCCCTGTCGGCATACAAGTACTTTTTTTAGTATCAGACAGTAAAATGAAAGTCTTATGAGAGAAAAAAATGTTTAATCGAAGTTCAATACACTTGTGTTTTTTTATCAATTTATATAGTTATAACAAACTTTGATTTAGATAAACAATTTTCCATATATAACTTTAATATTTTTGTCTGCAACGAAGCTCACTGACGCTATTGTGGTCTCAGATTACCAATAAACTCGAAAAAAGACCTATATAGAGATCCAGAGGAAGAAAACTGATCAAAAATGGGTTTTCAAGAAGAAATCGAGTAATTTTGTGATTTTTGAGCCATTCGAAAAAAACTTTCCTCTGAAAACGACGTTGTAATTGTCTGAATGTACGCTCAATGACTCCTCCCGGCCCTGACAAGTCTGATAAGTACATATATAGTTCTATATTGAAGCTAAAAAAAAAAAATTTCATAAAGTTAGGTTTCTTAAGGAGAAAGCCAGTTACCAAGTTCTGAGCAATTAAACCATTGTGTATTTTCGTGTTTAAAGTGTTCCCTGTCGGCGCGAAAGTTTTTTCCCTAGAATCGAGCAGTAAAATGAAAGTTTCATGAGAGAAAAAAATGTTTAACCAAAGTTCATTACACTTGTTTTTTTTTTTTTAAAGTGAATACTAACTTCGATTCAGATAAACAATTTTCCCTATACAGCTTTGATATTTTTGTCTGCAGCGAAGCTCATTGACGCTATTGTGGTCTCAGATTACCAATAAAAACGCAAAAAGACCTATATAGAGATCCAGAGGAGGAAAACTGATCAAAAATGGGTTTTTAAGAAGAAATCAAGTAATTTTGTGATTTTTGAGCCATTGCAAAAAAACTTTCCTCTGAAAACGACGTTGTAATTGTCTGAATGTACGCTCAATGACTCCTCCCGGCCCTGACAAGTCTGATAAGCACATATATGGTTCTATATTGAAACTCAAACAAAAACAATTTTCATAAATTTAGGTTTCTTAAGGAGAAAGCCATTTACCAAAATCTGAGCAATTAAATCCTTGTGTAATTTCGTGTTTAAAGTGTTCCCTGTCGGCACAAAAGTAATTTTCTTAGTATCAGATTGTAAAAAGAAAGTTTGTTCTGGGGCAAATCGTAGTGTTTCAAGGCTAATTTAGCCCAATTTGGAGATTTTGGGGTTAGAAGTCATTTTTTGAGATTTTTAGGGCTAGAGCCAATTTTGTCAGTCTTTAGTCTTTTTGAAGGATTCTAGGTCAATTCCAAGTGTTTTCTGGGTTTTCTGGGTATGTTCTGCGTTTTAAGGTCAATCTCATTGTTTTCCGTAAATTTCAGTCACTTTTGGGGATTTTTGGGTTTAGAAGTCATTTTTTGAGGTTTTAAGGGCTAGAAAAAAACTTGGCAATTTTAAATGTTTTTTTTTACATGATTTTGGGCCAAATTCTTGCGTTTTCTAGATTTTCCCGTGATTTGGGATGTTTTGGGGCAAATCATAGTGTTTCACGGCTAATTTAGCCCAATTTGAGGATTTTTGGGGTTAGAAGTCATTTTTTGAGATTTTTAGGGCTAGAGCCAATTTTGTCAGTTTTTAGTCACTTTTTGAGGATTCTAGGTCATTTTCAAGTGTTTTCTGGAATTTCTGGGTATATTCTGCGTTTTAGGGTTAATCTCATTGTTTTCCGTATATTTTGGTCACTTTTGAGGATTTTTGGGGTTGGAAGTCATTTTTTGAGGTTTTCAGGGCTAGAAATAAACTTGGTATTTTTAAGTATTTTTTACATGATTTTGTGCCAAAATCTTGCGTTTTCTAGGTTTTCCGGTGATTTGGGATGTTTTGGGGCAAATCATAGTGTTTCACGGCTAATTTAGCCCAATTTGGGGATTTTTGGGGCTAGAAGTCATTTTCAAATTTTCGTTAGTTTTACCCAAATTTATACCAATTTCGTGGTTTTTTGTCTTACCCCCAACTTTCTAGTCTCTGGAACCTTTCCCAACTATTTTCATCCCAATTTAGGCCTTACCCCCACTTCTGGGGGCTTACCCCCAATTTTAGTGTTTTGGGCACTTTTTTGCTGTTTTTATATTTTACCCCTATTTTTTGTTGTTTTTACCCAAACTTATATCAATTTCGTGGTTTTTGGTCTTACCCTCAACGTTCTAGTGTCTGAAACCTTTCCCAACTATTTTCATCCCATTTTAGGCCTTACCCCCAACTTTTGGGGGCTTACCCCTAATTTTAGTGTTTTGGGCAATTTTTTGCTGTTTTTGTATTTTACCCCTAACTTTCGTTATTTATACCCAAATTTATATCAATTTCGTGGTTTTTTGTCTTACCCTCAACTTTCTAGTGTCTGGAACCTTTCCCAACTATTTTCATCCCGATTTAGGCCTTACCCCCAACTTTTGGGTGGTTACCCCGAATTTTAGTTTTTTGGGCACTTTTTTGCTGTTTTTATAGTTTACCCCTAATTTTCGTTAATTTTACCCAAATTTAAATCCATTTCGTTGTTTTTGATCTTATCCCCAACTTTTTAATTCATTTATGGTGTTTCACTGCTTTTTTGGTAGTTTTCTGGTAAAAGCACCACTTTCCAATGATTTCTGGCCCTTTTCCAGCATTTTGCCACCCTGATCAATTTTTGTAAAAACTCTAACTTTTTTTAGCCCCAACCCCAACCCTAAATCCAAAGTCAATTTCTGAAATCAATTTCTGAGAAGGTAAAATAGGTGATCAATTTCTGAGATCAATTTTTGAGTAGGAAAAATTCCTGCTCAAGTCAATTTCTGAAAACCTCCCTACTCAAAAATTGATCTGGCTAGGCCCCTAACCCTAACCCTAACCCTAACCCTAACCCTAACCCTAACCCTAACCCTAACCCTAACCCTAACCCTAACCCTAACCCTAACCCTAACCCTAACCCTAACCCTAACCCTAACCCTAACCCTAACCCTAACCCTAACCCTAACCCTAACCCTAACCCTAACCCTAACCCTAACCCTAACCCTAACCCTAACCCTAACCCTAACCCTAACCCTAACCCTAACCCTAACCCTAACCCTAACCCTAACCCTAACCCTAACCCTAACCCTAACCCTAACCCTAACCCTAACCCTAACCCTAACCCTAACCCTAACCCTAACCCTAACCCTAACCCTAACCCTAACCCTAACCCTAACCCTAACCCTAACCCTAACCCTAACCCTAACCCTAACCCTAACCCTAACCCTAACCCTAACCCTAACCCTAACCCTAACCCTAACCCTAACCCTAACCCTAACCCTAACCCTAACCCTAACCCTAACCCTAACCCTAACCCTAACCCTAACCCTAACCCTAACCCTAACCCTAACCCTAACCCTAACCCTAACCCTAACCCTAACCCTAACCCTAACCCTAACCCTAACCCTAACCCTAACCCTAACCCTAACCCTAACCCTAACCCTAACCCTAACCCTAACCCTAACCCTAACCCTAACCCTAACCCTAACCCTAACCCTAACCCTAACCCTAACCCTAACCCTAACCCTAACCCTAACCCTAACCCTAACCCTAACCCTAACCCTAACCCTAACCCTAACCCTAACCCTAACCCTAACCCTAACCCTAACCCTAACCCTAACCCTAACCCTAACCCTAACCCTAACCCTAACCCTAACCCTAACCCTAACCCTAACCCTAACCCTAACCCTAACCCTAACCCTAACCCTAACCCTAACCCTAACCCTAACCCTAACCCTAACCCTAACCCTAACCCTAACCCTAACCCTAACCCTAACCCTAACCCTAACCCTAACCCTAACCCTAACCCTAACCCTAACCCTAACCCTAACCCTAACCCTAACCCTAACCCTAACCCTAACCCTAACCCTAACCCTAACCCTAACCCTAACCCTAACCCTAACCCTAACCCTAACCCTAACCCTAACCCTAACCCTAACCCTAACCCTAACCCTAACCCTAACCCTAACCCTAACCCTAACCCTAACCCTAACCCTAACCCTAACCCTAACCCTAACCCTAACCCTAACCCTAACCCTAACCCTAACCCTAACCCTAACCCTAACCCTAACCCTAACCCTAACCCTAACCCTAACCCTAACCCTAACCCTAACCCTAACCCTAACCCTAACCCTAACCCTAACCCTAACCCTAACCCTAACCCTAACCCTAACCCTAACCCTAACCCTAACCCTAACCCTAACCCTAACCCTAACCCTAACCCTAACCCTAACCCTAACCCTAACCCTAACCCTAACCCTAACCCTAACCCTAACCCTAACCCTAACCCTAACCCTAACCCTAACCCTAACCCTAACCCTAACCCTAACCCTAACCCTAACCCTAACCCTAACCCTAACCCTAACCCTAACCCTAACCCTAACCCTAACCCTAACCCTAACCCTAACCCTAACCCTAACCCTAACCCTAACCCTAACCCTAACCCTAACCCTAACCCTAACCCTAACCCTAACCCTAACCCTAACCCTAACCCTAACCCTAACCCTAACCCTAACCCTAACCCTAACCCTAACCCTAACCCTAACCCTAACCCTAACCCTAACCCTAACCCTAACCCTAACCCTAACCCTAACCCTAACCCTAACCCTAATCCCTTGTCAGGTGCTCCATTTTCGATCCATCTCTTCAGACTGCTCGCCATTCTATCATTTCGTTGAGCTCTTAGGAGATCCGACAGCCTGTACCTGGCTTTCAAATACGTCTTTACCACGTTCATTTGCCCGCTCATTATTTCCGGAGCATGAGCATCGTCCATCAACTTAACACACCATATCTTCTTCAAGGATGTTGCTTCCTGGACGGATGGCTCCAGATTAGTACGGACGACTGTACCGTGTGGTAGTAATCTGGTTCGGCGTTTCGAAACTGCTATCAGCTCGAGCTAATCGGCGGCATTATCCACCACGGTTCCCTCCTCATCGGAGGTGTACCTGTCTCAGTCCGGATCCTGATGCATTTCCCTGTCCAGCCCGCGTTGTTTCCAGTCCACCAACAAGGAATGAATCGCAATCTCCGATACATCAGAATTGGAAGTAGTCTCGGATGTGTTGTCCCTGGACTGCGGCCTCGAGTCATCACTTGAGTCGAGTGACTCCACATCATCACGTTCCACTATGTCTGTGATGTTTCTCGACTCCCCAGACAAAACTCTGTCCATTGGTCGCTTTGAATCCGACTCCCCGGACAAAATTCTGTCCCTAGGTGGTCTCATCAACCTCTCCCCGGACAAATCGTCCTTGACGGGCCTGAAGATGTCCGACTCCCCTGACATTGTTTCGTCCCCGGAAGAACAATCTGAGCCCGGCTCGTATTCTGCTCTTGCATCTGTGAAATGTACTTTTCTCTTGAAGCTGGATTTTGACTTGACCCTGACTTCCTCAGTGACTTGGACCGGGATTGGTTTCCCACGTTCTGGGAACGAAGTCCTCAACAAGACATTCTTCGGCATTGAGGTCACCAGCTGGTTCACTATCGACCGGCAGACCCGTTCCACATCGCGACCGCGAATGATCACCGGCCTCTTCTCCGTCTTCTCAGTTACGGTCAATCGCTGCATGGTCTCCATCCACTCACGATCATGTCTGTCGACTTCTCTATTCAGCAAGTCACAAAGTTTCCCCATGATATCCGGCGCCACATTCACTGTCCTATTTAGCAGGGCTATGCTGTTTATACCCAGCCTGGTAAGCTCCTGCTGCACCAGATTGGATCGAACTAGCAGATCCAACGGAACGGGCTCACCCCTGGCTAAAACCTATATCTCCGCGGCCGTCTCCACTGGAAGGTCAGGGTGTCCGGGTATAGGATGCCCCGACTTGTCTAACCACCTAGTAAGTGGCAGTTTGTTGTAGGTTTCCTTGTCCAGAAATGAAAACCCGTCTTTGATTTCCGATTGGTTAGCCTGCTTCTCCCCGAGGCGTTCATAAAATTCTGTCTTTTTACTGAGGCTATCTGCGTTCTGGTGCTTATCACGGGTACGGTGCTCTATGATTATGTGGTATCCATCTAGGCGCACGATCCAACGACCAATATAACTTTGGTCCATCGAATAGGTTTTCAGCCAGGCAAGGGCACGATTATCCACACATAACTTGAAGGGAGCATTCCCCAAGTAGGCCCTGTATTTTTCCACGAAAGTGATCACCACGAACATCTCCTCTTTTGGTGCGCCGTACTTCATCTCAGTATCACTCAGGACCTTACTCCCGTAGGCTATCGAAAGGAGAACCGTTCTCCCGTTCCACTCCTGCTCCTGGTGAAGTATGCCCGATATCGCAACCACTGATGCATCCGTGTCCAGCACGAACATCCCCTTCTCTGTTGGCATGCCGAGGACCGTTGCCTCGCAAAGTTCACCTTTGATGTTCTCAAATGAAACTTGTGCCTCATCAGTCCAGGTGAACTTTTTGCCCTTGTTTCTCATCAATCGCTGCATGGGGTATATTTTTTCAGCATACCCCTTGATGAATTCTCGATAATAATTAGCAAATCCCAAAAAACCCATTAGTTGTGTATCTGTTTTAGGTGCCTTCCAGGTCAACACCGCTTCGACCGCTTCAGGATCTGGTCTCACTCCATGCTTATCCACCAGGCGGCCCAGATACTTTATGGAGTCTCTGAGGATTTCACACTTAGAGGGTTTACATTTCAGGCCCGCCTGCTTCATGCAAGTAAACACCTCATCCAACCTCTCTATGTGGTCCTCTAAGGTTGGTGTTGCAATCACGGCATCATCGACATAACACATGATGAGATTCCCGTATTTCTTAGTCACGCTCTTGAGTGCCTGGGCCATCAGTCGCCGGAATGTGGCCGTCGCGTTGCACAATCCGAACGGCATCCTCTTCCACTGGAACAATCCCAGCTCGCACGCGAAGCCTGTTTTTTCACGATCTTGCTTTCGGAGTGGCACTTGCCAGAACGCAGAGCCCAAATCCATCGTCGTGAAGAACTTCGCGTCTCCCAGCTTGGATAGGCTCTCATCGATGCGGGGAATTGGGTATGCGTCCTTTATAGTCACTGCGTTCAGATAACGGAAACCACAACAAAACCCGAGTTGCCCCCATTTCTTTTTCGCCATGACCACGCCACAAGCCCACGGGGACTTCGACGGCTCGATCATGTCATACTCCATTAACATCTCGATTTCCTTCCTGCACGCTTCTGACTTGTGAGGGGTCATTCTTCTCGCCCCTTCCCTATGAGGTACCGAGCCCTCTTCTATCTCAACCTCGTGTTCTACAAAATTACAGCAACCTATGTCGGCCTTATGTTTCGAAAAAACGTCTGCGTTCCGACTTAGCACCGCTCTGAGCGAATCTAGTTCCTTGTCTTATATTTTACCCTTCAAATGTTCTATCTCAGGTAGGACCGGTTTATTCGCTGCTAACTCTGTTTCTGTCGGCCTCTCGGGAAAGTTGAAACAACTAGAGAACCCATCATCTGTTTCCAACTTCATTGAAAACAATTTCCTAGAAGATTTCAATTCGTTTACTCTCTTCAATATACATTCTTGGTTCGCATGCATGGGACATTTAGTTACATCAAACTTCTTCAAGTTCTCCACACTCTGAAAGTCTGTGTTCAGAGGCAAAGCATAGCCAAGTTTCTTTCCCCTCTGTATTGTCACTGTTGTTGCTTCTGTGTTCAACAACACACTCACACACAGTCCGCTCTGAGTGAGTGAGAAGCTTCTTCCTAAAATAGCCGAGCTTTTACTGTTTGGATTTGGTACCAGACACACCTGTCTGTCATTGCTGAGTTCATTCAAGTTCCTCATCCTAAACGTCGCTATTACGGTTTGGTTTGGTTTCAATCTAACCTTTCGATCCTGAAAAATCGGCACCTTGGCCTGGTTAATTAAGATCTTATTAAGGGGTTTCTTTTCATACTTTCTCTCAGGATCCTTGATCCTAATCAACCCGTCATTGAGATCGATCGTGATATCAAAGTTATGTACGAAGTCCCTCCCTAAGATGAACTGATCGGATTCGTCCAAATTCTCCACTACTAGGAAGCTCATCCAAAGATGTCTTCCTCCAAGCTGCAGTGAAATGATCGGGGTTCGTCCAGTCACATAGATCGCTCCCTGATTGGCAGCTGCCAGTCTTATGTTTGTCGGTATCAGATCCGACCTGTCAAAGCCCATGTCAGTCCAGGTTTTGACTAGCATGACACTTACCACTGCACCCGTGTCTAACAGACCTTTCACTGAAAGTTGTCTGCCCTGCACATCTAGCACATGTGCTGCCAGATCGGCTTCGCAACCTATGTGCACCGCATCTTGTTCGAGCATGGCGTTGTGTCCGATTCGTCTAACCTTCAGCTCCTCTTGAACAATGTATATCCGGCCAATCTGATCGTTGGCATCAGTTACGTGAGCTTTTGTGTAGATATTGATGACATCCACATTCTTTAGAATCGGGTATGGGCCATGGACTTCGATGTAATGTCCATCCACTTTCATCAGCCTCGGACATCCTGTCGTGAGCAGCGCTCGCACTGCCCTGGAGTCCAGTTTGGGATCTTTCTCCCTCAGGTAGTCTGCATAAATGTCCAGGTGGACTAGTGTAATCTCGGATGGTTCACTCAAGTTCTTGACCACCTGGTGCCCTGCGACTGAGATAATGGACATTATCTTCGTCCCTTCCTTCGTCATGCCGAAAGTTCTACCAGATATAACGTTCAGTTTTATTCCCTGCTTCCTGGGTTCCTCTTTGTTTTCTTTTCCCGTCGTCTTACCCAGAACATTAAAATTTTCGCGAAGAGCTGTGCTCTCCAGTTCCGACCTTACCCATTGCTCCCCTTCTTTGGTGGCTAGGTCCTGTTTGACATTTTGCAACGCTGTCCTTGCCGCCAGACCGTAATCCACCTTGAGTGGGCTAGCCGACTCTGCCTCCAGGTTCGAGGCTACCACCTCGTCAGGCAGTGTCTTTACCTTCTTAGTCGTAAGGGTGCTCGGTGTCGTCTCCTTTCTCCGAGACTCAGCCTCGTTCATCAGACGTGCTCGACTGGCCTTGACACCTGAAAGTGCCTCTTCGTGGCGGGGATGTTTCGCGTCCGCCACTGCATCCCAAAACTGAGTGCAATCCGACTTGAAGTGTCCTTCCAAATTACAGAAGAAACACCTAGGACCATATTTCATGATGAGCTCTCTGACGAACTCTTCGTGATCCTCGTCGGTCGCGTCTACGTCGTCGAGAAAGTAGCCTATTGCCTTCATGTTCTGTTTGTATGCAGAACACGCGGAAACGTGATGGTCCATCGAACCACAATTCGCACACGACCTCCTCTTATCCATGTCATCGCGAGGTTTGTACCAACTGGAGTTCGCACCAGTGTTTGTCCCGCTGTGGTTACCATAATTGCTGTAACGGTTTTGCGCCCTCGGTTTTATGAGTAAATATTCGCGTGACTTCATACGCAAATCATCGGGCGTGGGTACCTGGTCAAGTGACAAGGTGAAGTGTGTGGCCAACATCGTCTTCAACTCTTCACTCTTTACTCCGTCCTTGAACTTTGAAGCAATCGCCAAGTTTCGCTCGGATATTTTCTCATCGGGATTGCTTCTCCTCCTAAGCAATTCAAGGTCGTCTAAAATTTTGTCTATGGATTCGTCATCTCTTTGACGCCTCTTTTCGAACTTCACTATAGCCTGGTGCCCTTGTACTCCAGAGCCGAAACGATTCAGCAGGATGTCGAATATCTTGCGAGCGCTATCTCTCTCATTGGTTCTTCTCGCCATTACACAATTTGTGCAGTACCCTCCAGGTTGCTTGTTAGCGCGCTGCACTCTTGTTTCTTGGAGAGACTCTCTTCCTCAAAGTGCAACTTCATCACTTCTATCCAAGTGTCAATGCAGCCGTCTGACTCGTCTTTGTACGACTTCGGCTTTTTCAGTGTCCTTCTTGACCTCTCTCCTCTCTCGGTTGACTTCGAGAGCTTAGTGATGAATGTCTCGAGAGATATATTCAGAGGCTCAAACATCGAGGCATACATCGTCGTGTCCTGTGAAACTGTAGTCAGATCTGGCACTGAACTGACTTGTGGCACAGTTGGCAACCGTGTCTCCGGAGTAGCATCTGCCTCCGGCGGGAACGGATTCGTCCAGCCAGGCCTCGACGGGGCTGCCCTTGGCCGCTCCGTATTCCTAGGTTCGTAGTTGGTTCTCGAACTTTGCTGGGCCCTGGAATAGCTGCCCGTACCATCTTCATCATTCGCATGGCGTGAGCGCTCCCTTGGGTTGGAACGCTCCTCCCAATTGCTCCCATTTAAGATCGCGTCAAGCTTCCGCATCATTAAGTCAGTCTTGGCATCTAACCTTTTTTCCAGGCTAGTCATCGTATGGGCGTAGGTATTATCATGATCGTTCAACAATCGCTCGATCTCTCTTGTCATCCTAGCCTCTCTTTCCTCTGACTCCTTGTTTGCCTGGGCCAGGCTCTCCGCCATGCATTGATCGGTATTGCGAATCAATTGAGCCTGATCAACCCTCGCCTGCGACTTCACGTGCGTTAGTTCATCTCTCAAATTCTCTCGACCCTGGTGAGCTCTCTCGTCCACTTGATCTATTCTCTTAGTCATGTCCCGTCTCAGTTCATCCAGACCATTCATTACGCCGGCGAACATGTCACTTATATCGCCAGTTGCCCCCGATGGCGGGGTTAGCCCCAAAGAAGATGAGGTCAACTGCGGCTGCAGCCTGTACTTGTTGACGCACCGCCTTTTTGCTTGCTCATCGACGTCATCAGTCTGTCGAACATTGATGACGCTCCCATCGTTATCCCATCTGACATGGGCCTGGTCGGCGAGGCGGACGACGCCTTCCTGCTCCTGTCGTTCCTTGGGCACGGTGTGAAGTTCACATCCGGATGGGTTATCCCCGGGTGGTCATAACTGGAATATAAACCTTCAGTTCGTAGTGACGCCATGCGCTCATCGTACAAAGACTTCAGCTCTTCTTGGCCTTCGAAGCCGGTTGTTCTTCACTCGGGCTTATACTCGACATCATCGCGTTGTTGCTCTGCTTGGCCAGAGATGAGTGGGTGTTAGCTGGATGTGAAAATTCTCTCCTCCACCTATGACTCTTGGTCTCCGACTTGGACATTCCCCTGAATAACACTTCCTCTCGCGGCTCAACCTCGGAACGCTTCGAGGTCTCCTCCGTCCTCTTAACTTCCTCCCGCTCGAGGTCCTCGCTCGGCTCAAAGTAGGGTCGAATAAGCGTCCGTTCCCCTTCGTCAAAGGGGTCCACAAGCGTTTCGCTCGCGGGCCCGGTCTCGGCGCTCCGCCCTTGATCGCCATCGAGGTTTTTCTCGCTCCTTAGTTACATTTCGCTCACTGAAAGATCAGATTGACCTTTAGTCGATTTGTCTTCGGCAAACACGTCGGAAGCGCTGCTAAACGAGGATAGGCTACGCCTAGTTTTAAATTTTCGCGTGCTTCCCTTGCTCAGCCTGGGAATTTTAGTGGTCGATCCTAACGAGTTCCTGCGCTGCATACTTTGTAACAAATCATAATATTCGTATAATTTAATGGCGATGCACACGTACCGCAAACAGGATCAAGTTAAATTACCTCACGCTGCCTACTCAATTCCGTTAGTATCAAAATGTCTCTTAGATTTCTTAATGACAATACTAGTTACTCAGCTAAAGTTACACACAGGGCCTACTCGGTTTTGCTACAGTGCTAACTCAACGCCGTTGTATAGTATAACAGTATCTCAAAATTTTCACAAGATATAATCAATACACAAAACACAATTGATAATCAGATAAGAATATCCTACAGGTGACAGCGACCTTTCGTCAGTATCGATTTACCGCCACACTCTTATCAAGTCACTGCTTTGTTAAAATCAAACAATCTTTGGTAAAAAGCAGTGATGATTCAGAAACAGATAAATAAAACTTAGTCTTAAAGAAAAAGACTTCCCTCAATCGGAACGATCCGAAAGAACGAAGCCCAGGACACAGTCTTCTCAAGTGAGTGTGTATTTGCCTAATACACCCACCGAGGTCTTCTTTTAGGTGCCTTGCGATTGCCCGAGCTGTCCTACTAAGTAGCTCAAGGCAACCTCTGATCGAAAATTTCTAAAGTCTATGAAAAAGCTCCTCCACACCCGGAACGCTCCAAAAGCACGAGAGCAGGGAACAACTTTTTTTCTCAAGTGAGTGTGTATCTGCCTAATACACTCACCGAGGTCTTCTTCTATGTGTTCCCGGATTGCCCGAGCTTTCCTATTAAGTAGCTCAAGGCAACCACACAACCAAAATCACAATCAAAAAATTTTTTGGTTCGGGTACTTCTGATACACCCGATCTAGAATCCAAAGTTGATCACGAATTTCCGGGTCAAAATGGGCTCCTATGATCCTAATAAGCACGCCTAATATCCTAATATGATCTTAATTAAATGGATATTTTCCGTTTCCCAAATTGCCACAGAAGGTTTCCTCAAGTATCTAACAAGGAGGGTTGCTAGGAGGTTTAAGTCACTCCGGAGGGTACTTCGGAGGCTTGTTAAGACACTTAGCTTACTCCGAAGGGTTACTTCGGAGGGTACCTTAGTTACCCAAGAGACTTCGGAGGGTCCCCCTTAACTCACTAAGGAGGGTCTATTGGAGGGTCAATATGCTCCGGAGGGTAACCTCGGAGGGTTCTTCCAAAACTTTCAAAATTTTTTAACCTCACTTAGAGGGGTCTTCCACTAGCTTCAAAAAGCGTCAAAACAAGCTAAAAGCCCTCTGGGGGATTGTTTTAACTTCTTCGGAGGGTTCCGTGGAAAATCTCCACTAAGGAGGGTTGCTAAAGGGCTTAAGTCACTCCGGAGGGTTACTCCGGAGGGTTCCGCAAAAATCAGGAAAAAGGGTTAACTTACCGCAATAAAGCCTCCAAATACGGTGTAACTTACTTAAAACCAGGTTGGTTGACACGGTCAACCTTCCCAGCAGGATAAAAAGGTGTTTTGATAAAATTTTCTGCCGCTCGGAGGGTTACCTCTAATTTGGACCCTCCGAACCAACAATTTCTAAAAAATAAAATTTTCTTTTCCGAAATTATCAACCCAAAAACGGTTGCGGTCCGAAAAAGTGGTCCAAAACTTCGACTTATGGTACCAAAATTATTCCGATCGGTTGGCTAGTCTTTGAAAAATCGCCAAAAACGTGTTTGTCCAAATGGCCTTTTTTTACCATCTATATAGGTTCTGAGACACTTTTTCCGCAATTCCTATTGAAAGTGCCTAAAAATAACTGAAAGGAGCGTAGTAGCTCTGTACGGCACTGGAAAAATGCAAAAAACCGGACCAAAATTGGTTTGGAGACAAAAGTTTGGCCAATAACTATCAAATTTGGACCCTCCGATTCCTTCCTTTTCCAATCTCTAAGTCGTTAGCTCTATCCACGGAGCTAGTTGGAGGGTTACTCAAAAATTTCTCTAGTAACCGAGCACGTTATGCTAGCACGCTTCTTACACAAAAAATTTTATTGCTCTAACTCTAAAAACTCAAAAGCTCGATCCCCGAAACAGATTGACAAAATTCGGAAAATTATCAAAATTTTGATCGAAAATTTTTTGTTTTCGCTAACTTCTACTAAGTCTTTTTCCGTGGGTTTTCTCTAGTTAGAGGGATCGAACTACGAAGTAACTGCCTGTACAAAAGCTTTTTGCTGTTCAGAAAAGCTAGGATATCCAAAATTTTGGGGGTCTTTAGTTTGGTCGAAAATCAATAATTCTCGACAAAATTTGGGTGTTTCTCGGGTCTAAATAGGAGATAAGTAATATATAGTAAGGACAATAATCAATTAGCAGTCGTTAATGAATATTACTATACCCTACTTTGCACCAAAATACCCGAATTAAGACCCTTAATTCGGAACTTTGTGATCGACGGAGGGTACAATCGGACCGCGCCAATCGTGCCCCCCACCACTTAAGTTTTAATGGAATAGTACCCGAACGATACTAAAATTGTTTCAACGATACCCAACAGTCGTTGTGGATGTTGTCCTTGATGTCCCTGTTGAGTGTGGAACACGTCGGTCAGCTTGCCACTCTACCCTCCGGTCACCGGCAAAATCACCATTAACGTGCTTAAATACTCAAATTACACTCAAGGGAGGGTACCCAACCCGTCACCAAAAACACACAATCTCTCTATCAGAAGTGATATAAATCAATCTGAAACAACAACGAATAGGAAGGTCAGATCACATCTCGTCCGGAAATAACATACAAACTGTCACTTTATGTTTTTTTTTGTTTTTTTTTTGGATTTTGTACTGTTTTTTGTACTTTTTTGTTTTCAAATAAATTTGTTTTTTGGCTTTTTCTTGGTTATACACTATTTTTGTTTGGTTTTACGCTTTCTCTTTAACTGTTTTTGGTCCCGGGACCTTGGGATAAGCGGGCTCATGACTTCCCACCTAACCCTCCGGCCCCCGGAATTTTCGGTGTTAACTAAGTTAAAAAGCTAAATAGTACTAGGCGGAGGGTACGCACCTCCCCCCTAGTACAATAACGGTCATTAAGGCCTCTAACTCGGGCTTACGCCCGGAGCGGAGGGTTCGTCGCTGAAACGCTTGCTGATCATGATGGTCTTATGCCTTTGACAGGCCCACCCAGGAGCGCCAGAAAAACGTCTAGATACGTAACATTCGCCTAAATACTACACAGCGACGGAGCGTAGAAAAAGTACCTATTAACGACTGACAGGCGTCAGTTACCTTGATCCTACTCGTTTTTCACCGTATCGACCTTGCCAGTTGATTTCTGGTCTGTTTAGGGCTAAGTAAAAAGTTACTATTTTTAGGCCATCAGTCAAACGACTTTTAATCAGCTTTCGTTTACATGCGAACACAACCACATAGCTGAGTCTCGGATCCTCAGACTACGTGATTGCTATTAAAAACACGGCTCGAACACCCTATTTCATTATGTTTTTGTGTGACAGTTCTATATTAAATCCATTGGAGATGGATTGACCCTTTCCTCTTCCTAGCTACTCATGCTCTAAAATACCAAGTTACACCGGTGTCAATTCAAAGTTCTATGGCATCAGAGTAGCTAAAAAGTTAGTTTACTGCAGTCCTTCAACATAAAACAGTCTCTGGGGGACCAAGCCTCCGCTCCCGTAATCTTCTCGAGATAACGTTCTTATCTCTCCCAATTTGTGGCACGGGAGGGTTCCGCGGAATATTCCTTCCCCACTGAAGCCTCCTTTCTCACTGTTTCTCTCTGCTATCGGTCTTATCGTGTGTGATTGCCACTATAAGAGGCTCCGTTTTTCTCGTGTTCCGGTACGACCGTTTTTCACTATAATTGTCGTTGTTCTGCTTTTTTCGTTCTTTCTCGTCAAAATGACCGTCTTCTTGTATTTCTCAGAAGTACTTGCCCGTCAATCGAAATTTTAAAAATTTAAACTTCCGGAATATTTTGACCCTCCTTCGCAGCACTTTTTGTTCCTTAGGCCTTTAGTCGTCTTTTTCTGTCCCGCCGGAAGGTTGCGCTGTGCCAATCTGGCAGAATGGCACAAATTTTCTAGAATTTTTATTTTTTTAATTTCGATCGAAGAGTGAATATTTGTAACATTCGCCCGGAAGATACATATCGACGTAAAATAAAACTCAGTCCTAAGACGACTGGCTAACGTCTAAACAGAGCTTTACATGCTTTTAACCGTCTCTACCAAGCCAGTACTTTCGGTGGTCTTTCTAACATCGGGTCGACAAAAACGTTACTGCTTTCGCCTTCGGTCAAAACACTCAAATTAACTTAATTACATGCAGAAATAGTGAGCTCTTGGCTGGGTCTCAGTATCCCCAGACCACGAGGTCACTCCTAAAAACAGGGCTACTACAACTTATTGAATTATTATTGTTTTTGTTCAGTAGATAAAAATCATCATCTCCATCGAAGATGGATCAACCCTTTCTCCCAACTCCTAGCTTCTCATCTTAGCAGAATGATTTCATATGTTAATTAGATTCAATTCAGGACATAATAGGGAATCTAAAAGTTCATATAAGATGATAAAAGTTTCAGTCCCGAAACCCCTCCTGATTCTCGAATCCACTGAATCAAGCACGTTAAGCTTGATTTCTCTGTAACCCGGAAGGCTGGTTTCCACCCCTCACTGTTGTTAGCAACTGCCTTGCAACTTTTGTAGCGACACAATAGTTGCAACTTGGAGCGGTCTCTGCTACTTCTGCTTTTCTCTGATTCCGATTCTCAATTTTCTCGTTGTTGTCGTCGTCGCAACTATCGTTGTTGTGTTCTTTTCTGGTTTTTCTGCCAAAATGGCCATTTCTGACGTTTCTCAGAAATATGACGTCATACTTCGAATTTTTAAAAATTTGAAACACCAGAATATTCTAGCCCTCAACGTTTGGCCAATCGTTCCAATAACGCTCTTATACCTTCAAAATCGCCAATTCGGAAGGTTCGCTGCTAAAAACTCGAATCTGCTGGATTTGCATTTTGGTCCATTCTGGTCGAATGTCACATACTCCCCGGACAGTCCGGTCAATGTCCTCATTGAATCTCGCAATGTTCGTAAAATAGGTACAGTGTCATCGAACAGAATTTACAAAATGCACGAAATTACTTTTATCCTCGTCACATCAACTCACTGCAGAATATAAATGGCATCATACTACATCACTATAGCCTTCAAATTCTCTCATTAATCTGCACCATAAGGATATGACTTAAGATAAAAACATCTTTTCTGACTTTCAATGTCAATGTCCTGACTAAAAACTTTTCTCCTAGATTTAAAAGGTGTTGGTTTGCAGGACAGTCCTGCCAACCAACAAGCTAAAATTATCCTACTACGCTTCTTCCCTTCAGAAATCTTGCTTGTTATTGTCCTGAATATTAGAACTAAGAAACTCTGTGGTTAGAAAGAACAATGAAACAATCTCCCTCTTCGAGAGATTACCCAAGCCTTTCATATCACCACAAAGTGATCAATTCTCCTAGTTGATTAAAAACAGTCATGCAGGCTGGAATATTTAAATATACTCTTTACTCAAGCCATTCTAAATAAATAGCAAGTAAGTGTCTCTAAAGCCACTAATTAAAATCAAAATGCAAGAGTCAATGTTCCATCTCTTCCTCCTGTGATACTGACTCTGCACTTTCAGTCTCTGTGTCTTGCAACACATCATTAGCTATTCTGACGCTGTTGGAAACAGTCCTCCAACACTTCTGATCTTCTACCCTCTGTTTGCAACAAGGCAGAGGATCCACGTTAGATTCTCTGTTTCGGCAGAAGCTGTTGTGGAGACACAACGTCACGTTTCTCTCCAAATCTTCCTTCAACATCTCTTCCTTCTCCTTTCCACTACGTTCTTTCGTCCTGGAAATTCTCTTTACAGCGGTGGTAACTGCATTCCGATGAGTCACGAGAGCTCGCTTGAAAGCTCCTGCTCCAATGTCCAGCTGATATTCACTGTACACCCTGCCGTGCTTCGACATATGCTTTTTCGCATACTCGTACAACCATGCAGTCATGTTAGCTCTGAACCATGGCATCAATCGTCTCCTTGCCCATATCTTCTTCACCTCCATCGGAATGTTCAGAATCTTGCACATTGTCTCAAAAAGATCTAGATCTTTCAGACAATCTATTTTCCGCAACTGTTCTCTCGTTGGCGCTTCCTGTCTATTGTTCTCTCTTACATGAGCTTCCAGCCATCGTATCGCCATCATAACCCCCACTATTACTATCGTAATGGGCTGTGATGAGTCTGGTAAACCCATGGAGAGCAGCTCTCCAGAGTCCCAGATCAACACCAGATTACTACGCTTGGGATACCACCAGGTCTGCAGCAAGCAGTGACAGGGAAACTCGTCATGTGTCAACATGATGCCCCTCCAATAGCGCTTTCCCGAAGCTTCCAGTAATGGTTCTACTTCCATCATCACTCGGTGGATTTCATCATTCTCGTCTACTGTATTGTAATCTGTAACAGTTGATCCTCTCTGTTTCTGTCTTTCAAAGTCACTGAAGTTCCCACTCACGTATCCCATGAACTTCCTTCCCAGTATCGATTCCAACTCTTCCTTTATTCTCTCTGGAACCGCTGAGAACATTTTACATAGCAACTCGTAAGATTTTTTGGACATTCTCGTTAGTCTCACACACTTTGGTACTGAGAAGGCTTGATCCACGATCGTTCTCCTACTCTTTACATCCACAGCTACAAAATGCACCGGGTATCTGCTCTTGCACATTGGAGCCAATGTCGATCCCACCAAATATCGTGTTCCTGATGGTCTACAATAAGTCTCACTGTGTCTGATGTTCATTTCCGCCTCGATCGCTTCCCTCCATTTTCCTATGTGTTTCTGTTCGGTTTGTAGAACTCCAGGAATACTTCTACACTGATGGCTGTGACCATCTCATGTCTCTGTTCTAGATTCAATAGTGACTCTAAAGAACTAAACATGCTGTAGAACCCTAGTGCAAACACTAGATTCACCTCGGTTCCTTCATGACAATCCGCTATCAGTTCCATTTCCGTTCTTGCTTTCATCACGACATTCCCAAACAAAATCGTCAATTACTTGTGTTGTTTCTCTAGGGTCTTCACACAGTCCAGACTTCCACAAACGTGACCCTCCAGTCCACAGACTTCCGCCAGACAGCTACCAGGTTTGACCCAGTCTTCTGGTCCCCAGCCAGACAACTCCACTTTATCTTCACCGTTGCCCCTAGAGGCCGTTATCATCACATTATATATGATGTTAAGGTCACGCAGGTTGCAGTCTGCACGTCTTGTGTCGCCCGTAGTATCGAGTCAGCGTTGGGACTAGGACACCATGATGGCCTCATCAATTCCCACACTGCCATCAAGCTCGTTCTCAGTAATTCATCTGAGAATCCCAACCCAAACTCCACTCTTTTGTCGGATTTTGGCACGGAAGGTGCAGTCACCTCTTCTTCCAAGACCAGTCCTAATTTGATCTGAGGATTGGTAGCGCTCCTTATCGTTACAATTCTCGACGTCCAGAATCTTACAACACTGCTTGCTCATAATCAAAGAAGCAATCACGTATGTCTTCACTCAGGAAAGGGTTGTACGTAGCTTAGGTTTTTCATGATTGGTCCACAGTATTCACTGGATTTCAGCAGTGCCCCAATAGATTTTTTAGTGAGTCTCAGCTCCTTGTTTGAAAATCTCTTGATTTCGTCTATCTTTCTCATGGGCTCTAACTCCTCAGGTTCCTTCATATTCACCCTCATCGGCTTGCTTTGATGCATCTCCAGCAGTGCTAGCAAGAGTAAGGCTTTCGCTCGCTCATCGCCCTCCTTCAGCATCTTGACACAGGTGTTCAATGCAGGTACTGAAATCTGTTCTATCATGAATCGAATGAAACAGAGAGCTTCTCTCCGCTTCGCACACGCTACTGCTGCTCCCTCTTGGATTATCAGATCCCTCAGGTTCGTCATAAGGAAAACCTTCTCTTCTTTTGACCTCTTCCTTTCTTCTGAATCATATTCCTCGCGAGTCAGTCCCATCATGCACCAGGCAAACCTCAGTTGTAACTCGGTTCTCACGTAAGGTACTGCCATGAGAGCGTGTATTCTTGGCGCAGTCCTCATCTCTTCTTCGAAGTACCGTAACACCACTGCTTTCCATGGAAGGCTCACCAACTGCTCCATCGTTTCTGCCTGTATCTCAGACGACGCTAAAGTCCCGTACGCCTTCTGCTTGAGGGTGGTGCCTTGCAACATTGTTTCCAGATAACCTTCCATGGCCTTTTCGTCTTCCAGGGCCATCACAAACCCTCTAGCCGAGTTTCGGTATTCTAACATCTCCATGTATCCACCGGTGGGTTCATCTATCAACACAGTCTCCGACACTGTTAGTCGGTCATATTCCACTAGTACTAGTTGTCCTGCGACACTTCCCTTTCCGTGATTCATGGGAGATGGCTTAAAGTCTTTCACTGTGCTCTCTCCACATTGGCTGAGTATCTCCATTTCTAAGGTTGCTCCAGTCATAGTGCGGTCACTCCTTTTGGATGTATATCCTGTTGACTTTATTCCTGCCATGAGAATGGATGGCACCATCGCTACATCGGTCAACATTCTGTTCGTGCCAGGTAATTGATAATCACCTTGTCCCAAATCCATGGCTTCTTCGACTCGTTTTCGTTTCGCTGAATTGACAGCTTTCATCGATATCTCCGAATCCACCTTCGTCTTTCCTACTCTCCTCGTCATCACTCTGCTGCCTCACTTCATTTTCATCGCGTTGATCTTGTCAATCACCAACTTCGATCGCATCGTTCCTCTCCTGGTTCTTGACAGATACACCACCTCTCCTTTATCGTCCTGCGGTGTCATCTTGATGGGAGAATTCGCTTCACTTTCGTCAGTGGCTGAGTCAATCAACAACTCACTCAATCTACCTTCACACTCATCAAATTTATCAAGGACTTCCCGCATCAACGGCCGGTTGAGACCTGTTTTCAAAATGGACTGGGTCCCATAGCTCTGAACTACTGTCCAGACTTCTTCCATGAACGCCACTCTGTCCAATCTACATCCCGTCCTAATTTCATGGTCTCGGTGATGTACTTCCCACTCTTCTTCGGGCAACGTTCCCAAGAAAGGTACTCTGGCCGAGCTCTCTATCCTTCTCCGTCTAGGTGATTCCATGAGGATTCTTTGTTCGTTGTTTCTTGAATTGCCAGGAGAGCGGCTCTCCGGCAAATTCCGTTTCATTTCTGTAAAGGCTGACGGAGGCTCCAGTGTCGAAGTGCCTTCATCCGCTGGCTCATTCGTCTCCAACTTATCCGCGTTGTTCTCAAGATCACTGGATATATTGAAATCCAGGCTGGATGCTCCTCCTGTCGATGTCCTGTCGTCTTCCCCACCAGTTTGACTTGCATCTTGTTGCATGGGTTCTTCGGCTTGACCTATCCTTCTTTGAGCTCGAGGGTCCTTGCTTATCATTGTCGGTTCCTTCCGGAAACTTCGGTATAATCAATGTACCGGCCGATCTATCTTCCTCTTCTCCATGGACCATTTTGTTTCCTCGCAGCCGAAGGGTGCTAGGAAGGTCCTCGCCTGCAGTGTTCCTCCCACTTTCAATTCCGGTTTCACACTAGTCAGGATCAAGGAGGCCTCAGGCAGTTCGGTCCTGCCTCTCATCTTCATAGGAGCTAAGTCTAATCCCGCCCATTCTTCGTCAAATCTTCCAGGCTTGGGAGTCGCGGCGTTTCTTATTCGCCTTCTCGTCGCTTGATCCGTATATGCAAATCGTATGTATTGTAACACGGCGGCATTTCTCCCTACAAAGTATGGATCCATCGTTCCCACGAAATTCCCCATTCTCCTTTCATTGGTTTCAAATGCTCTCAACCAGGGAGTTTGTACCACGGAGACTGCTCCGAGCAACATCCTTCTTATCAGAGGGAATTCCGCGATTTCTTCCGGCAGCTTCTCGTAATCACCCCAATCCTTCGTCTCCTCTCTCACTTTGTGATATGCTGCAACGAGACGAGGCACTCTGGTCATCTCACCATTTGTTTTATCATAGGGTCTCAGATTCCAAAGCTTCGGAAACACCACGATGTGTCCTCTTGCTACTTCTCCCATGCGATCACGGAAGTGATCGTCAAAGTTGATGACTGTCATTTCTGGCTCTGATATTTTCGCAAATAACAGATCTTCACTCATGAGCTCCCGCAAGGTGTGCTGCTCACACCAGTTCAGTGCACTACCGTCCACTGCTGATATGAGGTTCAGGTGCAGCACCGACCTCCTATACGCCTCCACCTTAACGTCAGGGAACGCAAACGTGACTGCTGGTCCATATATCACTGTCACAAACTCCGTGGCTCCTCTGATCAATGCTAAGGGATCGGTCCTCATAGCCAAGCTCAGATCAGTTAAAAGAGGCATGCCCCCAACATGTCGTCTAACATCTTCTTCTCTTTCAATAGTCTCGTCTTCTCCCGTTCCAAAGCGATTTTGTTGTAAGAGATATTGGATAAGAGTATGTCTAGGGTCTCTTATCTTATTCCACGAGTCCGTGGATTTCTTCATAACTAATTTTCTCACTCTCTCTCTCATCTGCTCTGGACAATGTGTCAATTTCATCAGTCCTCCCAAGTTTCCGTGGGTAATCGCAATCAATGTTAGAAGCCCATGTAACCGCAGGTTCTGGATTCCTTCGGTGAGCAGCATTGCCGGTCCTTTCACGAAGCTCTCTGCTCCAAACGTCACGAACAAGGCTAGTAGTTTTACTATTGACACTTCCACTACTGCTTGAAGGAATTCCTTTATCAAGTAATGAGAGACTTTCGGGTAGACTTTTGCCAAGAAGGACGCGGTCCATCCGGCTCACAACCCTTCCAGCATGCTGTCTGTCCGTTCAAAGCCTTCCTGTACCTTCACTTCCTGGGTCCAGAAAGTTTCCAGGGTAACCTGACACATTCTGTTCACAAATTCAGCGGTCTTTCCTCCAGCATTTTCCGCCAGGTTCATCTCCTTTAACAAGTAGGCATGGATCTTCGTGATCATCACAGGGCCTTGCTCAAAAGCATCTGCACCCAATGCTGCTACTCGAGGATTTAGGTGTAGCCATTGGTTGGCTTCCGGCTTGGTTCTCAAGACCATCGCCTCCAAATGAGCTCTAGTCTCTAGTGAATTTTTTCTTCTCGTGTCTTCACCTGTCACTTCCATTGCTCGGAACCATAAGTCGTTGGACATCGCTACGATCACTCGATGGTCGTCGTCTATTCCTGAATTCAGTTTGGGCTGTCGACTGAAATTGACAGTTCCAACCCCAGCACCTCGTCCAACACTAACATGTGCAGCGCATGGTCCTTGAATCCTCTCATCGCGTTCGAGATATCTGACCACACTGCAGATAGTTCAGCCCTGAGTGGCCTCAAGTTCTCCATCTCTATCATGCGATTTGGGGCTGATATGATTACATCATATTTCCCTTCCGAAAGCAAGGTCACGATCGCATACACGAATTTTATTCCATCCGGGAGATATGCATACCCCGGAGACAATGCGAATACTACTCTCGGTGTCACCTTGGTGAACGAACCCTCCTTCGTCGCATCCACCACTTCACCCATCGACTCAAGGATATCTTTTATCGCTGGCCACACTGCATTTTCCGCCGTTGTAGGATCTCTGAGTCTGCTCAGAAAATCTCTACTGTGTAGATGGTCATTAATGCCAGCAAACACGATCGTAATCGGGTTCATGTCCGTCTGTCTTTGTACCCCTATAGCCAGAGATACTGATTGCAGTAGGTCCAGATCGACCGCTGCCAACATTATGACGTCCGGCCAAAACAGAGACTTGGAAGTATACACGAATTCTGAATTCGCTACTATCATGATCTTGGCCTTCCTTATTTCTGCTTTGTCATAGGCGGCAAAGATGGTCTCATCTCTCTTTATCGCTTTCAATCCGCCGTATCTTCGGACATCACCATCTTGATTTACTAGCTTCGGGTATATTCTTTCTTTCACATGACCAGGGGGTGTCGACAGTTGCCTGATGGTCTTCACGTGTTGTCCAATCGGCGCTCTCGTCGTCAGAAATCTTCCTGGTCTCTCTTCACGATTCCCCTCATCATGATTCAACCTCACATCTTGCAATAGTCTCGCATTCACTGGTCCCATTGTGTTGTTAGAGGGCAGTCCCTCTAGGTCAGCAAATCTCAGGGCCGTCGTGGAACTGAAGTTTATGCTAGCGGCTATCAACCAGTCTACACCTGTTATCGAGTAGAGTCTGCTGACGGATAGCCTCGCTCCATTCAGCATCCTCCTTGCATCTTCGATGAAGCTCACCTTCTGGAGATCCAGCTTCATTAGCTCATCTTTGTATACATGCCAGGGAGATGGTAAGGGCCTTGACCACATCAACGAGCCTCTTCCCGGGCGTCTCTCCTCTCTACTGGCACTTGTCATATCCGATCTCGTGTCCGATCTTGACGTGCTGGCTGCCTCCTCGATTAATAGTTCCTAGTCTTCTCCGAGGATGAATGTTCCTCCTTACCGGTGCTTCTCCCAATCGATCCTGAACATCCGTCCTTTGACCTGGTTCGCTAGAACTCTGCTGTCTATAATTCGTGACGGCCGGGACCGTCCCCAAGCGTGTTTCCAGGTTAGGGGGCACAAAGGTAGTAATCACCACGTCATTCGTCATTCTTTCTTCCTTCAGCACTCCTGTATCAGAGAGTTCCGCCTCTAGTTCATCCAACGGCTCTTGGAAGACTCGATTCAACCAAGCCTGTCCTTCGATACTATCGAAGTGGATGCCGCCCGTGGTCAGTCTGGCCTGATCCATAGCTCTCAACTCATGTTCGATGTCCATGAGGATCATTCTTCCGGCATTCCGACTTGAGAGATTCCTCAAAATATTGTTCCACCTGACCACTCCTTCGTTTTGCCTTCTCCCTGCCGCTGTCAAGCTTCTTGCATTCATAGGCACAGTGCAAACGGTCAGTACCGCGCAATTGAATTTCTGCCAGAGGGTAGTAAACAAGCACACCATCATTGATTCCCATAGTGCTTCCTGCTCATCCGAACCTCTGGAGATGTCGTTCGTTCCAACCAGGATCATCACATTGGGGATCCTCCCTGGATTCATCAGTTCCACCATTCGATATAACTGGGCTATCGTCGCGCCTCCGAAGGCCATCACCGTAGTGACCCAAGAGGTCCTCAAATTCGATAGTACTCTGACCAAGCTGTCTCCCAGTATCAGATGTGATGTCCCCAGTGGCGGTTGCTTCAGGTTTACTGCCGGGTTCCAAGTCGCTCGATTGAAGCAAGCTCTCGGATCCGTCTCCGGAACTCCCGTGAAGTTATATCTCAACTGATTGTTCTTTTGTATGTCCATTACACGTGACACTTTCTTCGCTGGCATCTTCTGTATTCTTCTCTCTGCGGCCTTCAAGCTCCCCATGAGTGGCGTCACGTCACTTATCCCCTGTCTGATCACGGTCTGGGAGAGTCGTACTCTGCCCGTGTCGTCGATCGTTCCAGAGGGTGCGGTCATCCCGGAACCTGGCGCATTCTTGTTGGTGACCAGTCGTCCAGCTGTCTCTATCAGCTTGCTCACCGTTTGTTCCACGACGGGGTCACCCAAGGTGTCACTAGGGTCCGGGATTGTCACTCGATCTGTCGCTGTCGGGCGCCGTGTCTCCGTTGTCTGACTCATTTCTCGAGGCGTCAAGAGCTCCATCGGGGACTGCCCACGAGGAATACTCCTTGCAGGTATCACTTTCTCCACGGCCGTTGTCAACGCCATCCGTTCCGATCACTCCTTGTAGTCCTGCCTCAAGCGCTCAATTTCTTGACCCTGCTTTTTGTTGCAGTCTTCGAACAATCTTTTCCACATGTCCCGATCTTCCTCCGTAATGAGCATGGTTTTGGTCATCTCGTCCAGCTCCCTTTTCATCCTTTCCATTTCATCCTTTATCCCATCAAGATCTTGCATGGTTTGGTTCATCTGAACCAATTGTTCTGCTTTCGCCCTCTTTGGTGGCACAGCTGCTCTCAGTGGTGAACCAGACGAGGCAGCCTCGCTGTTCATCTCCTGATGCATTCTCGTCAGCCCAGGTTTGGGCTTAGAGGGCATAGGCATTTCACCTGGTTGGTAAGTCCTAGAACTTCCCAATCCAGGCTCATTCGCCAAGTCACTCCCTGAGAGAGCCCCGTTTCTCCACCTCATCACTCTCATGTTCGGGCGGTCTAGCACTCCCCTCTCTCCATATGCTGCCATCAACAGGACTTCCGTGGGGCGGTCTCCACGGTTGTCATGCCCCAAGATGTTGATCAGGGCGGTCAGGAACATGACTACCTCTGGGTCCTCCAGAGCAAAGTCTCGATCTATCAGCCGACGATAGATCGCATCTATCGTCGGTCCTACATATGCCTCTGCCAGGTCCATCAATTCATCCAGGTTGAAATTGTCCATACTGTTCTTCAGATTTGACTTGATTCGATTCGATTCCAAGGTGTTGACTCAAGTGAGTAATTAAATGATCAATCAGGATCAAGAAAAGAAGTCACAAATATCACACTTGTCAGTTTCACCTTAACATATATCGTTAAAATCTATTTAAAAACAGTCAGATAAAAAGATCTTTATCCTAAAATTTATTAAAATCAATTGGTTTCTAAAATTTTGGAATTCGACCTAAGATTGGACAGTCCAAACTTTGGATCTATTCCTAAGATCGTCATTCAGTTGTTCATGGTCACTAACCCCTTCTTAGCCAGGATCTTAATAACATAGCACTTAACATAACATAGAACACATATCACACATTACATATAACTCAGTCTTTAGCCCAACACCCTCTCGCACGTCACTCAGCCTATACTTAAGTAATATTTCTTATGTAAATATACTTGTATATTAGTATCAGAGAATACCACGTGTACAAGCGCGTACAATTCCCGAGGATGCAGTCGTCTTCTGTTTGCATCGTACACTGGGAGCGAAAGCTCCTTCACGTCCATTTCCACGAGGAAGTCCCTCAACCTTGTCAAGGACAAGACTAGGTTCTCCGGGTCCACGTGCTGCTTCTCCGTAGCCCTCGTCACCAAGAAGCATAGGTATTTTCCCGGTATCTGTGACGCCGCCGGAGGTAAGGCTGCTACGCCCCCTACTCCTGGTCGTTGCTTCCACAGGAACTCTATTTTTTTATATTCTCTCTTAAAATCTGCCGCTAACGCTGTCCTAAAACTCATGTCTGCTGTGATTGCTATCGCACATGTTCTATTTGTGAGTATAAAATCACTGTCTGTTAGTATTATGTTACTTGAATATTCATTTGGTAAGTCAAAATATGACTCAACTACCCTCCCTATGTCAGGTTTCTTAGGTTCTTCGCCTGTTTCTGCTTCTAAGTCTCCTGTTTCTCTTGCTACTCTTAATTTTTTTATTATCGAGTTTTTGGTGTGGGTAAGTCCTACCCCCACTCCCCGGACAAAAACATCCATCGACGTCCCCGTCGATCGCATACCGGGTATCAAGTCGAAGTTAGAAGCTGGTATGAGTAGTTGTCCTTCCTGGGCAGTCCAGGAAGGATCATCTCGTTCGGTCTTGATGTATTTCATGCTTTCACGATCTACGTCTTGAATCGTGACGCTGGTCCCCTCTGGGTCCGAGGTCATTTCGTTCAGCCACTCTAAGACACGCAGGTTCGTCAGGTCTTGTTCATATGACTGCTGTTGCTTGTCGTCGAATTCTACCTCGGGTTTCGACCGGTCTTCGACCCACTCATCGTCGTGATCATCGACTATGTCAATGTCTTGTGACACAAATATTTCTTCTAGACCCACTACTTCTTCCACTATCTTCTTCAGATCTATCCTATCCTCTACAAAGTCGTCACCGTAAGGATTATATTTCTTTCTTGGTCTTGTCCCGTCCTTCTGACGAGTCTGTATCGTGAACGGAAGATCCGGTTCCAAGTTCTTGGGAATCTCTATCTGTTCGGGATCCTGCCAATCCTCCTCTGCGTAGGGTAAGGTTTCATCGTCCGCTCCGATCACCTCGTTTGGATCCAGGTCCAGCGGTGTATCCGTTCCTTCCTCCACGACTTCGTTTCCATCGTTCTTCTCCCCGGTGCCCTTTTCGTTGACCTCACAAGCAGGATCCATCATTAGATAATCCCCTTCTTCCATGTCTGCAGGTATACACCAGTCTTCTGTCGAAGGATTGTGTGGCTTAATGTTCTCGTAGTGGGCGGCTCGGCCAGTGCTCAGTCTATAAAAGGTCCCCTCCACTTTTTTAGGAGCTTTTTCGTTCCTTTCGGTGGTATAACGTTCTGAAATACCCATACGTAATCTCCCACCTTGTAAGCTTTTGCACCAGCTGCTTTCTTGTCGAATTTTTTCCTCTGCCTTGCCTGTGCTTGCTGAGTATTTCGTCTGCATAAATCGTTCAACTCCTGTTGACGTCTGATCACATCCCTCACGTAGACTTGTGGAGATGTTTTCTTTCCCTCATATTCTGGGTAGAAAAAGGTTAAGGGTAAAGACTTCTCGTGACCAGTTAGCATCATATGTGGACTAACTCCAGTGGTGGAGTGTTGCGTGCTAATATAGGCTCCCATCACCTGTGGAAGGTATCTGTCTCAATCGGTCATGTACCTGGAACAATATCCTCTCAGCATCGACACTAACGTCCGATTTTGCCTTTCCACTAAGCCATTCGTCTGGGGATGGTATGTCGTGGAATGAGCTTGAGCCACCTGCGAGCGTCTCATGAGCTCTTTCGTAAGTTCTCCCACGAAAGCTGTTCCGTTATCCGATTGAAACGTCATCGGACAACCATGCCTCGCTATCCACGTTTTGACTAGATGATCGCACGTCTCTTCTGCTGAGCCAGTTATGCAGGGCACGGCCTCTGCATACTTCGTGAGGTGGTCTATCATGACCAAGACCTGATTATATCCACTGTCTGTCATACATAATTTCTGGTGGTCAATCTGAACCACTTCTCACATACCTTTTTCATCCCAGGCCACTCGAAGCGCTTCAGGATCCTCTGATATACCTTGTCGATCCCCTGATGGCCCATCTGATCATGCGACCTGAATAGTAGTTCTGTCTGATAGAGTTGCGGCAACACTAACGCGTTTTATTTGTATAGGACTTTGTCTTCTTCTCTTCTTTTGCATGCCACAATCCCGTCCTTGTTCAAATACAACCTCCCTTCCTTCTGCATGAAGTACTGTCTCAGGATACGATAACTGTCTTCCTCGAGGTCCCCTTTATCCGGAGCACCATTCTCGATCCACCTTTTCAGGTTGCTTGCCATGCGATCATTTCTCTGCGCCCTTAGAAGTTCCGAGAGTCTGTATCTCGCCTTCAAGTACGTCTTCATGACCCTCAACTGACTATTCAGCTCATTGGGCTGATGTGTGTCTTCTTCCATCTTAACGCACCAAATCTTCGCCAGCGGCTGTGTTTCTTGCGTGAACGGCTGAAGATCAGTCCTGACTACCTCTTTTTGTGGCAACATACTTATCGAACGTTTCGATACCGCTATTGTCTCCAAATCATCCGCTGCGTTGTCAAAGACTCTTTCGCTTGGTATAAGGTAGCGATCACTGTCAGGATCCTGGTACACCTCTCTGTCCAGATCCCTTGCCCGAGTTTCCACTAGTAGTGTGTGGATCGCTAGTTCGGACAGTTCTGATCCCGAGCTCGAGTTCCTGTCTGAATAGGTGTCAATTCCTGAGTTTCGGGAATTGTCATCTGTTGAAGAGGTTATGATGGAATCGGCACGCTCCTCCAGGTCATGTCTGTGCCTTCTTCGCATCCACCTGAACTCCCCGGACAAAACCTTGTTCCCCAGGTCCTGTTTCTCATCAGTAGTAGAAGGGTGAGGGAGAGTGGGGGGGGGGGGGGGTGTTTGACCCCCATGTATTAAGATAGGGAATAGAGTATCCGGAAGAGCTGGAGTAGTAGAAGGGTGAGGGAGAGTGGGGCGGGGGGGGGGGGGGGGTGGTGGGTGGAGACCCCCATGTATTAAGATAGGGAATAGATTATCCTGTCTCCAAGCTATGTATTAAGATAGGGAATAGATTTCCAATGTATTAAGGTAGGGAATAGGTTTACCATGTATTAAGATGGTAAGGTTTCAGATGGTAAGTTTCAGAAAAATTTTTGGCGCCCGAATTTTTGGAGCTCAATTTTACCAATACTTGCGTTTCTTAGTCAACTTCTACGGTTTAGATGTTTTGATTATTGTTTTATAGGTTTGATTTAACGAGAAAACTATCTAAAGCTATACTGAAACCTAACGAAACTTCGAGAAAAAAAATCATGTTTTTGAAGAAAAAAAATTATATTAAAAAGATGAAGTATATAAATCACTGCTTCGTATAATCATTTAACCACAAGTTTACAGTTAATTAATCAATACTGAATTAACCCTAACTGTCTTCCTCGAGGTCCCCTTTATCCGGAGCACCATTCTCGATCCACCTTTTCAGGTTGCTTGTCATGCGATCATTTCTATGCGCCCTTAGAAGATCAGAGAGTCTGTATCTCGCCTGCAAGTACGTCTTCATGACCCTCATCTGACTATTCAGCTCATTGGGCTGATGTGTGTCTTCTTCCATCTTAACGCACCAAATCTTCGCCAGCGGCTGTGTTTCTTGCGTGAACGGCTGAAGATCAGTCCTGACTACCTCTTTTTGTGGCAACATACTTATCGAACGTTTCGATACCGCTATTGTCTCCAAATCATCCGCTGCGTTGTCAAAGACTCTTTCGCTTGGTATAAGGTAGCGATCACTGTCAGGATCCTGGTACACCTCTCTGTCCAGATCCCTTACCCGAGTTTCCACTAGTAGTGTGTGGATCGCTAGTTTGGACAGTTCTGATCCCGAGCTCGAGTTCCTGTCTGAATAGGTGTCAATTCCTGAGTTTCGGGAATTGTCATCTGTTGAAGAGGTTATGATGGAATCGGCACGCTCCTCCAGGTCATGTCTGTGCCTTCTTCGCATCCACCTGAACTCCCCGGACAAAACTTTGTTCCCCAGGTCCTGTTTCTCATCAGTAGTAGAAGGGTGAGGGAGAGTGGGGGGATGGGTGGAGACCCCCATGTATTAAGATAGGGAATAGAGTATCCGGAAGAGCTGGAGTAGTAGAAGGGTGAGGGAGAGTGGGGGGGTGGGGTGGGTGGAGACCCCCATGTATTAAGATAGGTAATAGAGTATCCTGTCTCCAAGCTATGTATTAAGATAGGGAATAGACTTCCAATGTATTAAGGTAGGCAATAGGTTTACCATGTATTAAGATGGTAAGGTTTCAGATGGTAAGTTTCAGAAAAAATTTTGGCGCCCGATTTTTTTGAGCTCGATTTTACCAATACTTGCGTTTCATAGTCAACTTCTACGGTTTAGATGTTTTGATTATTGTTTTATAGGTTTGATTTAACGAGAAAACTATCTAAAGCTATACTGAAACCTAACGAAACTTCGAGAAAAAAAATCATGTTTTTTGAAGAAAAAAAATTATATTCAAAAGATGAAGTATATAAATCACTGCTTCGTATAATCATTTAACCACAAGTTTACAGTTAATTAATCAATACTGAATTGAATGCTAGTACACCATCAGTTATTTACAAGTTCAAAGGTTTTGTGTGTATTCCGTCATCCTGAACTTGTCTTTTAGGGTAAAAGTAGCTCAATCCCTTCTTTGTTTGCTCGTATGTAGCAACCATATGATTAATGGTTCTAAATCCTCTGTTTGTTGAAGTCAAGTTGATTGCTTCGTCGAGTACTTTCCTGTATTTTTCCATAGGCCCATCACCGGATTCCTCTAGAATTCTTTTATTCAATCCTTTGCTGCTAAACTTCATTTTGTCTGATTTGTTGTCATAGCAACAAAAATTCTTACTGCATAAACATAGCATCTCCGTACATCTAAATTCTTCTTTGAACAGACCAGGCTCTCGTTTATCGTGCTTCTTGTGAACGCTACAACATGTTCGTGGAAAAAAGTTTGTTTTTGAATCTGCTCTGATTGAATCTCTGCAATATCTCTGCAATTTTTCCCAGTCAACTTTTTTCTCCGGACGAATACAATCATACAAATTTTCCTCAGCAAGAGCTAAATACAACGAGTCCGTGTCCATTTCTAACTCCTCGAACTTATTTACATCACAAAATTTGTCAAAAAAATTGTAGTAAAGCTCAAGCATTCTCAGCTTTGCATACTGCAGAATGAAAAATCCAACTATTATGGGTTCTTTGCGCTCACTTGTTGACTTTAGTAATTCAATCTCGTACAAGTCTTTCTGAACAGTGTTCAATCGTTTGAAGAGAGGTTCATTAATTGCTTTGTGTGTTTTCTCATCATTCAAATACTTTGTGATCGTATGTCTCGATCTGTCCATTATCTGGTAACCGTAGGATGAATTACCTAAAAGCTTCTGCAACAACACCGGATAAAGGGTTCTCATCTCCTTCCCTTCTAGCATCAACCACCGACTGAACAAACTTGTTGAAGCATTTTCGCGGGAGATACTGTACAAAGCGGTAAACTTTTGTACACTGCTAGCCAAGTTCCATGTAGAAATTGAAAAGAGGAGTAATGATGGAACCATTTTCTAGTTTGAAACTAGATATTAGCATACGCTGGGGATGCTTCAGAAGATCATTTTCAAAAGCATAATTTTCCATATATTCCCCAATGTCATTTCTTCCGACTTCAGTGTTTTTAAAAATTGGAGGAAAATTAGAAAATTTTGCTTTCAGTTCGTCTGGAACAACTAAGTCGCACTGAATATAGCCATAAAAAGATCCATCTCTTATTTTTTTCCAATAAAGAATCAGTAGAGAGAGGTCTTTTGTAGGGAAAGTTGGATCGGATATGATTCTTTATTTTTTCGTTCGTTTTGAAGTTTTGCCACCACTCACATTCCCACATCTCTTCGATTTTGTATCCTTTTTTGCGAATATACTCACGTCTCAAGTCATCCATCTCTCTCCTTTTGTTTCCTCTCTCAATATCTTCATCGCTAAGTGAGGGACGAGTCTCCTGGCAAGGACAAAAATGGTAATAGCATCCCATTGCTTCAAACACTGTTTTGCAGTGATTGCAATATCCATCAACATTGAAACAGTCAATTTTCTTTTGCTTTCCAGATGTGTGGAAGCTCTCAATTCTGCATTCTGGTCTGGTTTCGTGGTAGTAAGACATGACCATGTTCTCAAAATTGCGAGATCGGTTATGTCTAGCTTTGAATTTCTGCATATCGGAAGCAAACTCCCATCTTGTGTACAATCCTGTTGGCATGTCTTGACACATTGAATAGGGATAGAGCTGGCTCGCATCAATTCCAACAATTGATTTGCAGACGTTTGAGGAATTCCGGATAAAGGTTTCATCCACGACAGCTTTTCGAGTAAACACAATTGATGGTCCACCCGTCATATCCTCTCTAATTTTCTCGCACAAATCTCTATCACTTTCGCAAAAAGGGTAGAATTTTTCATTGGTTGATTTGTGAAGAAAAATATTTGCCAGATTTGGAAGAGTACATCCAAGTTTTAACATATCAATTTCTTTCTGATGATAAAACTGAACCATTTTTTGCATTGCTTCAAGGGTTGGAACAACATATTTGTTGTTGTACCACTGCAAAAAATCTTTAAATGTAGTCATTCCATGTTTCTGCCAAATCTCCTGTAAATATTTGTAATTATCCCATCCAGATGCAGGTACTGACCTGATTTGAAGTTTCTTTAGTGCTTGCTGCTCATCAAGTCCACTTGACTTCAGGTTCTGGTAATCCTTAAAGTCTTTATCAAGAGGGTTGTTGTTTCTCAGTTTACTGAAAAAGGCTTCGTATGGAGGTAATTCTTCACTCTCGAGCTTGTGTGGACTGTCAAACCACTCATAAGGGAAAAACCCTTTGGTCTCACTGGCTTTGTAAGCTTTAAGAAAGGAGTCTAGAGATGTTGCTCAACCCAAAAATTTCATGATATCGAGAAACTGTATATCTCCAAACTTGAAGGATATGAAATCGTTAGCCTTTTTGATAACCATAGGTTCAGCTTCTTTATCATTGATTAAGTAGGGAATCAGATAGCTCATGATCAAGTTCAGATCATATCTTCCACTGTTAAACCCAAATACAAGTAACGTGTTAACATACCTCTCCAGATTTTGTTTCAAATCAATCAGCTGATTTTTCTGCATTCTCAAAAACTGAGTTGACATATCAGTTTCCTCTGTATCTTCTATACATTCATCTTCGTATTCAAAGTTTTCAGTTGGAAGATTTTGACATCTTTCATTCAACTCTTGGAAAATTTTCGACATCCGCTCATTCACTACTCTTTCAACATCTTGAAATTTAGTTTCATTTCGAGCTTACTTTTCTCAGCCAAAAGTTCGAGTTTGATTACAAAATCGATAATAAGCTTTTGCGGATCCTTGTTATAAAGAAAAATTGGTTCATCTATCAGGTTCGAGGATATTGATACAGAAATTGGAACGTGTTTTCCAATCCAAGTTGTTGTTTGGGTAGCTTTCAGTTCATCTGATGGAACACATATCGACTCAAAATCGAAAATGGCTAGGTTGTTGAATAGTGCGTTATCTTTCGAAACTGTGATATTGAAACCTTCCAACTTTTCAAATAGCGTTTCTCGAAGTGTATATACAATCTTTGGATAGATATGTCGCACTCGATCTTTACAAGTTAGAAGATGTCGGTTGAACTTGTCTGATCTGTTGAAGAAACACTCACAGCAAGGACATCGAAAACATTTGAAGAAGGAATTAATATCATTCGTGTGAATAATATGGTTGTTGAATCTTAGCAATTTCACCACTTTTTCAAATTTTCCAATACTTCGCCTGGCTAATTCTCCAACATATTCTCCTTCTTGAATATCAAAATCGTAAATGAATATGTTTCGTTCAACTATTCCCTCTACAACAGGTAAATCATCGATTGACACTCCACGAAAATTCTTCGGATCGTATCCAGATTTTGATATAAACTCTGTAAATAGTTGAGATGTATGAGCATCGAGGTTACTATGACCATGCAAATACATTGTTAACGCACGGAAAAGACAAAGATGATCTTTGTATGGTTGTTTATCTTTGTCCGATGAAAGACAGTTTACTTGCGTATGTCGTAGTAAAGGTTCAGGCAACACAGAGTCTGGACATCCCATTGGGATGTTTTTTAGTAGTGCAGCAAAAATAGTAACATTTGTGATCAACTTGAACCTCCACTTTGTGTTCTGACGTTCTTGGGTGCATTGCTCCACGATATCAAACTTTTCAACTTTTCCCTGGATTGTAATCAAATCCGCTTTTGTGACATTCGACCAGAATGGCCAAAATGCAATCTCTGCAGAATTCGAATTTTTAGCAGCGAGCCTTCCGGATTGGTGATTATTAAGAATTTAGAACGTTATTTGAACGGTTGAACAAAACGTGAAGGTAAAAGGATTCGGAAATTGCTGATTTTTAAATTTTTGAAGTGATGACGTAACATTTCTGAGAAACGTCAGAAATGGCCATTTTGGCAAAAAGGTCGAAGAAAAACAGAACAACTTTAGCTGCGATCACGAGAAGTACGGAAATTGTGAGAAAAAACGACAACAAATCGCAGAAATAACAGAGAGCACTCCGAGTTGCAACTATTGTGTCGCTACAATAGTTGCAAGGCCGTTGCAGACAACGGTGAAGGGTGGAGGATAGCCTTCCGGATTACGAAGAAATCAAGATTAACGAGCTTGATTCAGTGGATTCAAGAATCCGGAAGGGTTTCGGGACTGAAACTTTTATCCATTTATATTAAACTTTTAGCTTCCCTATTATGTCCTGAATTGAATTTAATTAACATCCGAATTCATTCTACTAAGATGAGAAGCTAGGAGTTGGGGGAAAGGGTTGATCCATCTTCGATGGAGATGATGATTTTTATCTACTGAACAAAAACAAAAATAATTCAATAAGTAGTTGTAGCCTTGTTTTTAGGAGTGACCTCGTGGTCTGGGGATACTGAGACCCAGCCAGGAGTTCACTGTTTCTGCATGTAATTAAGTTAATTTGAGTGTTTTGTCCGAAGCCGAAAGCAGTAACGTTTTTTTGTCGACCCGATGTTAGAAAAGACCACCGAAACACTGGCTTGGTAGAGACGGTTAAAAGCATATAAAGCTCTATTTAGAAGTTAGCCAGTCGTCTTAGGACTAAGTTTTATTTTCCGTCGATATGTATCTTCCGGGCGAATGTTACATACATGTTTTTATGGCGCTCCTGGGTGTTATTCTTTTTTAACATCATGACCGGCAGAACCGTTAACGAGCACTCCGCGCCGAGCGGATGCTCACATTAACGCCCTTAATAGGCCTAAACCGTCGGGGCGGAAGGGTAGTTCGGAACGCAGAAGCCTTCCGGATTACCGTGAATAGCTTTTTAACTTAGTTAAGAACGAAAATTCACGAACCAGGAAGGGTGGGGGGATCGGCCATTCCCTCGTTCCCTGAGAGGTTTGTGACCAAAAACACTTGAAGAGATATATAAAACCAAACAAAAAGTAGTATAGTACCCAAGAAAAACAAAAAACATAAAAAAAATAACCGAAAAAACCAAAAACAGTTAAAAAAAAAAAGTAAAAAATCAGTGGAAATCATCCCCCCAGACAAGATGTGATTCGACCCCCCCGTTTGTTGTTGATAGATATATTGTTGTTACAGGCATTTATATCAGTCAGGATCGTTACGATCAGTTTTGTAGCCCGTTTGTAAGGCTTGTACTGTAGGGTTATTTGAGCATTTAAGCACGTTAATGATAAATTGCGCTCAATCCGGAAGGGTCAGCTGATTTGCGCTCAATTCGGAAGGGTCGTGGGAGAAGACTGATCCGGCAAGCAGTACAAGGAGCAACAAGAAAGGGCTCAACGACAACAACAATCGACTGTTGGGTATTGTTAGCAAGTTTTGTATCCCTTTTGGTACAAAGATTAAGATAGTAATCTGTGGGGGGCTCGACAGTGCTGCACTGTAGTGACCCTTCACCGAACTGCGAATATCCGAGTTAAGCACCTTAATTCGGATATTAAACAAACCCGGAGGGGTATAGTATTACTAATATTATTAATTATATAGCCCATATTAATAGTCTTGTATCGTTTTTCAGTGAAAAACAACGAAAACAGACCGGTTTTTAGGGTCAAAATAGCGATATTTTGATCCCCCCACAAGTCGCGATTTTTGAAATATCGATATTTTTTGAAACGGAAAAAAGCGCTAAGTTAGTGTGTTACGTCGTAACTGCAATACCATAATAGATAGAACCGGTTAAGTTTAGTTCGGAAGTGGTTGGAACTATTTTGGAACCGAAAACCGAATTTTCGTGATTTTTGAGAAACCGAAACACTAAAAATTCAGAAAATTTTTTGAAATTTTCGAGTTAGAAGAGTAAAGATAGTTGTTCGGACAACGTCCACTAGTGAATCTACAAGTTTTAAAACCCGCTACCCGAAAGCCTTCCCGGTTGCAGAGAAATCGAACTTAACGTGTTTGATTTGGTGGATTCATCAATCCGGAGGGGTCCAGGTAGCATAGTTTTTCGCAAATTTTTTCTACTAAGGCGTTTTAGATCGGGTCTTTTGCATTGAACTAGAAGATTATAGGCCTTCTGAGCTCGGATCAATAATTTTTAGGTCGAAAAGAACAGAATTGCGGAAAAAGTTAGGCGGAACCTATAAGAGAGAAACTTTTTGACTTTAGAAAAAAGATGTTTTGATTAATAACTTTGGAACTACTGAACAGATCCAGTTGATCTTGGTACCAATAGATCAGAAGTTAGCTGAGCTTACTGACAGGGACAAAAGTTTTTCGCAAAAGTAAGCGTGAAAATTTTTTGAGATTGGTTTTAGCGAATTCCTCAATTTGGAAGGGTACACCCTTCACGTTTTATAAATTTTGTTCAGGAAAGCCCTTATACCCCTACCAAAAGGTATTAGCAGTTGAATAAAGTAACTTTAGGCTGTTCTAGACGAAAAGGGAAGGCTAAAGGCACAGCAAGACCTTAGCAGAGCCGAAATTAGGCAAGTGATAAGACCCTTCACCGTTAGTGTGAATTGTCAATTAAGAGGCTTAACTTCAATCCGGAGGGGTCTATGAAAGGATCATATACCCTTCCCAGTTCATTCAAACAGCATAATAGCATCGCAGAACGTATCCGGAGGGGTATAGGTTGAAAGAAGGAAGTCTCCGAAAAGCTACTTTTACAAAACCGGAGGGCTCCCAATCCGGAGGGGTCAAAAGATTTTTTACAAAACCGGAGGGGTCCGTTCCGGAGGGGTCTTATAGTTGCTAATTCGAAGGGGTCTAAATCCGGAGGGGTCTTATATTAACTAAATCAGAGGGGTCCCAATCCGGAGGGCTATAGATTTTGTTAGTCCGGAAGGGTCCTATTTGTGCCAATTCGGAGGTGTATTATTTTATTAAAGGACTTAGGTGGGCGAAAGAAAGACTAGAGTGAGAGGTATTAGGTTATTAACACACAGGCTAGGTATCAGTGACTGCACTGGTAACTTGCCTTTCAATAAGAACCAGACCAAAACAAAACAGGTCCGAACTCGGATATTCGCGACACTAAGTCTAAGCTAAAAAGATCGTAATTCATTGGTGTGGATTGAAACCCAATACGTTTTTGTGAAAAGTGACTACCCTAAGGATTTTAGTAGGTCTAGCTCGGGCAGTCCGAAGGCAGATAGGTAACACAGTACTCGGTGGGTGCAATAGACGCCCACTTGAGAAAATTACTGCCTTCAAAGTTTTGTCTGTTTGGTGCAGCACCAAGCAGGGAGAGTTTTTTCTTTAAAAGACAAGTTCGACTATTGTACTGCGACTGACTAAAAGTACAATACACATACGTTTTTTATATAGAGATATTCATATTCTGTCATTATATATTTTTTTTGTTTTTGATTTTAAATCAACATAAACTGTGCTTGATTGGGTAGTGAGTACACTATCTTTTAAATTAACTGATAACATCATATTGTGCTAGTTTTCAAATCTTACGACCCATAATCGGTTAGTGTGAATAAAATTGTATACAAACTGTACTCTGATAACATACAGGTATTCGTGGTCACTATTTAATAGAATCTTTTGAAATTTATTGCTTGTGTCATTATTATTGTTAATAAAACTATAAGGTCACTAGCAATCGAGTTAAGTGTATAGGCATTAAGAAGTGACAAATAGAGAATGAGTCTAGACAAGTCAAGGATACCAAAACGTGGTATTAGCTCTAGGAAATTCATACCTGAAAAGAAAGAAAAACGATGACCGATCCTTTTGTGGATTGGATCAAGCGATCCCGGTCCGACAAAGGGGAGACGGTTTCAGGCAGAATGGTTGAAACGAGAAGTCAGAAGACCTCAGAAGAGCGTAAAGAACTGTTAGAAGTGGAGGTCAATACGGACCAGGCCATGAATGACAATCAGGAAGTACATGGACTGGAAGGGAGAGGCAGGAGGCTGGCGAGTGAATCTACTCCGTTAGAACAAGGCCATGGTTTTGCCACTTCCACCGGGACATTGGATCGAGAGGAGATGTCGGAACTGTCCGACATTTCAACTGAAATAGTGGCAACTAGAAGATCTCCAACAGACAACACTATGATGGCAGGCGGGGCTGAGAAACAAACAACGTCCTCATCGTTCTCAGAAAGAATGAGGAACACCTTAGGAAACATCTTTCCATTCACCATGGGAGTGGGCACAGGAAATGAAGGTGAATCCCAGGAGGAAGAAGAGGATGAAGACGAGCAAGTGGATTTTGGATCTCAAGTCAGCCTCAATAGTTCGACCCAGGAGAATGAGGCATACGTCGAGAGAGAGACTGGAACCATGGACAAATTTGGTGTGGTGAGAACGATAAGCAAAGAGGTAAACACACCGGGCCAGTCGAGAGGCTTCGCGATAATGACAAATTCAGAGCCGCAAACTGGGGAGAGTAGAAACAGAGGGCTAGGCAACGCATTGGCGAATCCTGAGGTGGATAATGAAAAGACGTCGAAGCAGAGAGTCAAGGCCCGAATCTCGACCAGCACGAAGCTACCTGGGACCGTCAGGGTTACACCGCCACTAGTGACGCCACTCGTGGATAACGGGGCAGCACTAGAAGAAGCCTTGAACAACATAGTGGACAGTCTAGGAGAACAAAATGAACAGATGTCCATAAGAATGAGTGAACTAGAAAGAGCAGTTCACATTGAAAGAGAAAGTCTGCAAGAAGAAATAAACCGCAATAGACAAGAAGTTGGCAGGAGCGAAAAACGCTTGAAAGAAAGAACAGACGAGCATATGGCGAAGAACTTGTCGCGAATGACAAGAGAAGCGGAACAGCGAGAGTTACGCTTAAGAGACGACATGGAGAAGTTAAGAGTGCAGCAAGAACATTCTCTTGGGACTCTTGACACAAAGATAGACGCGATGATGAGGAGGCGAACTCAGGCTATCATGGATAGGTTGGACGGGCTACTAAGCAGCAAGAGTGGACCAAAAGAAGGAGAACCGAACTCGGGAGGTCCCAGCAGGGAGCCGAGGGTGAACTTCAATGAACATCAAAAGAGGAAGACGTATGGATCCACTAGAGGCAGGGGCAGTTCATCAGGCTATGCCACAAGGGGCAATGGAACATGGGGCCCGAATAGTAGAACAAGTTCAACGGGGAACAGACAGACCTCTAACGAACGACCAACGCAAGGCACACATGCGACTGGGAAAAGTGATTCCGGTAACAGGGGGCATGCAAGCCCGAGGAGGAGTCATGTGGGCCAAGGGGGAAACTCTTACGGCGATTCGGATTGCAGGAGTGCACCGAATACAGAGCCTTTGAGAAGGTGTGAGGACACTCAGGCGGGACACTCAAGGGATGCTACGGCAATGGCCACAGCCTTTGAACCCCTAAACAGGTCCTTGGAGACATTCCTTACAAGGCTATCCAGAACCAATGAACGCAGTGAGAAGTCCAGAAGAGTCTTTAAGAAACCAAGATGCTATAAAGATGAATCTGATGGCTGTATTGATACCTGGATAGACAGGAATGCAGTGCGCTTACCAGTAACTTGGAAGGGACAGCCCTGAACTGTGTCATGGCGAAAAAGCAATATCAGCGTGACACAGCCGAGAAAATCTTCGAAATCTTGTTAAACCGTTTCGGATCGGGGGTGCAGGGACACCAAGCGATGATGCGCTTCGAGAAACGGAGGCAACGAGAAGATGAAACGATAGACAAGTTTCTCGATGATTTGGAAATGCTGAGAAGACGCAGCCAACCGGATGAGTCAAACCGAAGGATGAACCTGGCCGTAGCCTCAAAATTCATCGATGGTGTGAAGAATGATGAACTTCGAACGATGCTAGCAACGCATTACACACCACTATCAACCAATGCGCCAACACCGGAGGAGTTGAGGCTCAAGTCAAAAGAGTATCTTTTGTTGAAACCTCCTTCGAGATCTGGATACTACAAGAACAATTATGGCAATTTTAACAACGGACCAGCAAACCAAGGGAACAATTGGTACAAACCGAGGGATGATATGGACAAGAGACGCTCTTGTGCCAATTGCAGTTCAACGGACCATCATGTGCCAGCATGCCCAGCTTACAAACAAGGCATGAAAGCAATAGGCTTTAGCCTCGAGGACGAAGATGCGTCAGAATTGGACCATGAGGATTTCATGAGAGGAGTAATTGCGAAATTCGGACCGAGGTGTTTCTTTTGCAACGTGGAAGGTCATTTTAAATCAGATTGTCCGCAATTCTGGGATGCAGTGGCAGCCATAAAGCATCCAAGACATGAAGAAGCTTTGTCAGGAGTGAAAGCCAGCAAGGCTCGACTTTTGAGTGAAGCAGAGGGACGCAGAAAAGAAAAACCTCAAGAGCTGGCGGCAAAGAAAATGCAAGCGGTAACAGAGGAGACACGTGAGCCGGAATCAGCAACTGCGGCTGATGACTTCAAGATCGACTTCAGCCGCGAGGGATGCTCTAAATAGAGTGCAGCAGGAACTGGTGACGAAAGAGATCGAACAAAAAGTGAAACTTGAACTGGAGAATGAGAAACTTCAGTAGCAACTGAATACCTTCGAAGCGACGGAGTTCGAAGAAACTAAAGCACCAAGCAGTTTGAGCATGAAACTTAATGTGATCTCCGGTCAGAGGTTCGGCATGGTGCCGCAAGGAAGCAAGATACAGTCGATAATCTCAGTGGCTGGACATCAGGTGATCAGAAATCTGAGTGAACCATCCGAGTTCACTTTGATGCATTTGGACACATATGCAGATTATCTGAGGCAGGTGGAGCCACGCACCGAGTCGAGAGCTGTGCGGGCACTACTAACGACGGGTGGCGCTTGCATGAAGAAACTTCATGGACGCCACCTAGAGGTCTATGGGCCGTATCAAGTGATGTTGAACGTGGATAGAATCAGTATCTACACCAGGACTTATGTAACAACAGATGATGACCAAATGGGGCAGATCTATTTGGGTGAGTAGGAGCTCAAAGTCCGCAGGATAGGCCATGACGCCATGATGGAACAAGACGCAGTACACATTGGGTATGAAGCAGATGTAACCGCACATCTGCTCGACACCAACGGAACAAAACTCGGAGTCACAGGGCTTCTGGACACAGGAGCGGTAGTGAGTGTGATGCCGATAAAAACTTGGGAAAGAATGGGCTTCACGCGGGAAGATCTAATTCCAACGAATCTCCGACTGGCCGCCGCCAATCGAAGAGCTATTTACGTAGCCGGAAGAACACCAATAACGGTCCTCCACATGGGAGGAAGCGATCTTTGGATGAGCTTCCTGGTGGTAGAGAATCTGGACGACGCCGACCAATTCATCTTGGGCCGGGATTTTGTCAGGAATTTTGACGTGATGATTGACTTGAACAACGGTCTGATACGGATTAGAAACCCGGACCGAAAGTATGTTAAGAGACCAATTAATAGGATAATAACAGACGAAAACAAGGTACCAAATTTTTTGGATAGAAAAGTAAAATTACAACCAGGACAAGCTGTGGTAGCAATTTTTAGAATGAAGAATTTGAATTCGTTAAAGAATAGTAAACAGGTTTGCTTAGTACCGAATCCAAATAGTCAGAGTTCGGTGATTTTAGGCCGGAGCTTCTCGGTAACGCGAAACGGACTGTGTGTCAGTGTGTTGTTGAACACACTGGACACCACGGTTTCAATCCAGCGTGGAAAGAAGCTTGGTTACGCTTTGCCGATGAGGACCGACTATGGGGAGACACAAAACTTGAAGAAATATAGTGTGAAAGACTGTCCTTATAATGCCAATAAATATAAAATTTTAAAGAGGATTAATGAATTAAAATCTATTCATAAATTGATTTCAATGAAATCCGAGACGGAGGACGGCTTATCAAGCTGCTCGAATTTTCCGGAACGCCCCTCGTCATATGAACTAAAATCTGACAAACCGGTTTTGCCAGAGATAGAACATTTAAAAGGGAAAATAGGTGAGGGAGATTTCGAAAAATTGCGGGACCTCCTAAATTGGAACGCAGATGTATTTTCAAAACATAAGGCGGATATCGGTTGCTGTAATTTCGTCGAACACGAAATCGAACTAGAAGAGGGCGCCGTTCCCCATAGGGAAGGCGCAAGGCGAATGACGCCACACAAATCGGAAGCGTGCCGAGCGGAAATAGAAATGTTGCTTGAATACGACATGATAGAACCCTCGAAATCGCCATGGGCTTGCGGTGTAGTAATGGCGAAAAAGAAAGGGGGCAGCTTAGATTTTGTTGCGACTTTCGTTACTTCGCGGTAACGATAAAAGATGCGTACCCGATACCGCGAATAGACGAGAGCCTATCTAAGCTTGGTGATGCCAAGTTCTTCACCACATTGGACTTAGGTTCTGCCTCCTGGCAGGTCCCTCTGCGGAAGAAGGACAGAGAGAAAACCGGATTCGCGTGCGAATTGGGATTGTACCAGTGGAAGAGGATGCCCTTCGGCTTGTGCAATGCAACGGCCACTTTTCAAAGACTGATGGCTCAGGCTTTGACGAGAGTGACCAAGAAGTACGGGAATCTCGTGATGTGTTACGTGGAAGACGTAGTCATAGCGACACCGACCCTGGAAGACCACATTGATGGGCTTGATGAGGTCTTTGGATGCATGAAAAGAGCAGGATTGAAGTGCAAACCATCGAAATGTGAAATCCTTAGGGATTCGATAAAGTACCTGGGAAGAATGGTGGATAGGCATGGTGTGAGGCAGGACCCGGAAGCAGTGGAAGCAGTGTTGACATGGAAAGCTCCGAGAACGGACACACAGCTAATGAGCTTCCTAGGGTTTGCCAATTACTACCGGGAATTCATAAAAGGATATGCGGACAAGGTGTACCCGATGCAGAAGCTGATGCGCAACAAAGGGAAAAAGTTCGAATGGAACGATGAGGCACAAGTTGCTTTCGAGAACATAAAACGGGAACTGTGCGAAGCGCCAGTGCTCGGCATGCCTACAGAAAAGGGCATGTATGTTCTTGACACAGACGTATCGGTAGTAGCCATCTCGGGAATATTGCATCAAGAGCAAGAGTGGAACGTAAGAACGGTTCTCCGTCCCATTGCATACGGCAGCAAGGTCTTGAGTGACACGGATATGAAGTATGGCGCACCAAAAGCAGAAATGTTTGCAGTAGTCACTTTCGTGGAAAAGTACCGTGCATACTTAGGGAGCGCTCCCTTCAAGTTACGCGTGGACAACAGAGCGTTATCCTGGTTGAAGACCTACTCGATGGATCAGAGTTATATTGGTAGATGGAGAGTAAGATTGGATGGCTACCATATGATAATCGAACATAGGATGCGTGATAAACACCAGAATGCTGACAGCCTCAGCAAGAAAACTGAGTTCTATGAAAGATTGGAGCAGAAGCAGGCCAATCAGGCGGAAATAAAGGAGGGATTCTCGTTTCTGGACAAAGAAACTTATGAAGCGCTTCCCTTAACGAGATGGTTGGATAAGTCTGGACATCCAATTCCAGGGCATCCTGAGTCACCTGTAGAGAAAGCAGCCGAGATAAAGATCCTATCTAAGGAGGACCCGGCCCCCTTGGATCTGTTGCTGCGCTCGAATCTCGTCCAGCAAGAACTCTCTCGCATGAACATAAACAGCCTCTCATTATTGGATAGGACGGTGCAGGTCACACCGCAAGTGATGCGGATGCTGAGTGGATTGCTAGAGAGAGAAGTGACCAGAGATGACCCCGAGTGGACAGCAGCGGTGGCATCGCTAACAGTCAGTGAGAAGGTGAAGATCATGCCGTCACGACAGCACGAAGAGAACGAGAGGGATTGTAGGACAATAGTTCAGCAACTAGTATCCTCAATACCCCATGAGATTTTAACCAGTACTTCTTACGGACAGAAAGAACAGGGGAGCAGCAAGCGAAAGAAAACCGTCACCTTTGTAAACCAGGATAAGGAAGGTGAAACGGTAGAACAAAACCTGCTACAAGACTATTTGTCCGGGGAGACGAACGATGAGAAGAACCAGCGATCACAAGATCAACACCCGGGACAAGAGAATTTGTCCGGGGAGTCTGAGATAGACGAGAAAATTCCTGATGAGAAACAAGACCTAGAGAACAAGGTTTTGTCCAGGGAGTTCAGATGGATGCGAAGAAGGCACAGACATGATCTGGAGGAGCGTGCAGTCTCCAGCACATCCTCTTCGACGGATGACGATTCCCGAAACTCAGAAATGGACACCTATTCGGACAGGAACTCGAACTCGGGATCAGAACTGTCAGAACTGGCGATACACACACTACTAGTGGAGACTCCGGCAAGGGACCTGGACAGAGAGGTGTACCAGGATCCTGACAGCGATCGCTACCTTATACCAAGCGAAAGAGTCTTTGACAACGCAGCGGATGACTTGGAGACAATATCGGTATCGAAGCGTTCGATAAGTCTGTTGCCGCAGAAAGAGGTAGTCAGGACTGATCTTCAGCCGTTTCAACAAGAAACAGAGCCGTTGGCGAAGATTTGGTGCGTTAAAATGGAAGAAGACACACACCAGCCTAATGAGCTGAATAGTCAGATGAGGGTCATGAAGACGAGATACAGACTCTCGGATCTTCTCAGGGCGCAGAGAAATGATCGCATGACAAGCAACCTGAAAAGGTGGATCGAGAATGGTTCTTCGGATAAAGGGGACCTCGAGGAAGATAGTTATCGTATCCTGAGACAGTACTTCATGCAGAAGGAAGGGAGGTTATATTTGAACAAGGACGGGATCGTGGCTTGCAAAAGAAGAGAGGAAGACAGAGTCCTATACAAGTATAACGCGATAGTGTTACCGCAACTCTATCAGACAGAACTACTATTCAGGTCACATGATCAGATGGGCCATCAGGGGATCGACAAAGTATATCAGAGGATCCTGAAGCGCTTTGAGTGGCCGGGGATGAAGAAGGCATGCGAGAAATGGGTAACAGCATGTCTGTCATGCCAACAGGTCAAGGATCCAAGGAAGTTGCGATTTCCTTTACAATTGATCGAGTCGTCTAAATTCAACGAGGTGGTGCAGATAGATCACCAAAAGATATGCATGACAGACAATGGTTATAATCAAGTGCTGGTCATGATAGATCATTTTACGAAGTATGCAGAGGCCGTGCCCTGCATAACAGCCTCGGCGGAAGAGACATGTGACCACCTGATCAACACGTGGATAGCAAGACATGGTTGTCCGATGACGTTTCAATCGGATAATGGAACAGCTTTCGTAGGAGAGCTTACAAAAGAGCTCATGAGACGCTACAGGTCGCTCAAGCTCACTCCACGACATACCACCCTCAGACGAATGGCATAGTGGAAAGACAGAATAGGACGTTAGTGTCGATGCTGAGAGTATATTGTTCCAGGTACATGACCGATTGGGACAAATACCTTCCACAGGTGATGGGAGCATATAACAGCACGCAACACTCCACCACTGGAGTCAGTCCACACATGATGCTAACTGGACATGAAAAGTCTTTACCCTTAACCTTCTTCTACCCAGAGTATGAGGGAAAGAAAACGTCCCCACAGGTCTACGTGAGGGATGTGATCAGACGCCAACAGGAGTTGAACGATTTGTGTAGACGAAATACTCAGCAAGCACAGGCAAGGCAGAGGAAAAGATTCGACACGAAAGCAGCTGGTGCAAAGGCTTACTCGGTGGGAGACTACGTATGGGTATTCCAGAACGTTATACCACCGAAAGGGACGAAAAAACTCCTAAAAAAGTGGAGGGGACCCTTCATGATTACAGAGGTGCACCAGGAGGGACGCTTTTATAGACTGAGTACTGGCCGAGCCGCCCACTACGAGAACATCAAGCCACACAATCCATCGACAGAATACTGGTGTATACCTGCGGACATGGAAGAAGGGGATTATCTAATGATGGATCCTGCTTGTGAGGTCAATGAAAAGGGCACCAGGGAGAAGAACGATGGTAACGAAGTCGTAGAGGAAGGTACGGATACACCGCTGGACCTGGATCCAAACGAGGAGATCGAAGCGGACGATGAAACCTTACCCTACGCAGAGGAAGATTGGCAGGATCCTGAACAGAGAGAAGTTCCCAAGAACTTGGAACCGGATCTTCCGTTCACGATACAGACTCGTCAGAAGGATGGGACGAGACCAAGAAAGAAATACAATCCTTACGGTGACGACTTTGTAGTGGATAGGATAGATCTGAAGTGGAGGAAGTAGTGGGTCTAGAGGAAATAACTGTGTCAAAAGACATTGACATAGTCGATGATCACGACGATGAGTGGGTTGGCGACTGGTCGAAACCCGAGGTAGAATTCGACGACGAGCAACAGCAGTCATACGAACAAGACTTGACGAACCTGCGTGTCTTAGAGTGGCTGAATGAAACGACCTCGGACCCTGAGGAGACCAGTGTCACGATTCAAGACGTAGATAGCGAAAGCATGAAATACATCAAGACCGAACGAGATGATCCTTCCCGGGCTGCCCAGGAAGGACGACTACTTATTCCGGCTTCTAACCTCGACTTGATACCCGGTATGCGATCGACGGGGACGTCGATGGATATTTTTGTCCGGGGAGTGGGGGTAGGATTACCCACACTGAAAACTTGATAATAAAAAAAATTAAGAATATCAAGAGAAACAGGAGACCTAGAAGCAGAAACAGGCGAAGAACCTAAGAAACCTGACATAGGCAGGGTAGTTGAGTCATATTTTAACTTGCCAAATGAATATTCAAGTAACATAATACTGACAGACAGTGATTTTATACTCACAAATAGAACATGTGCGATAGCAATCACGGCAGACATGAGCTTTAGGACAGCGTTAGCGGCAGATTTTAAGAGAGAATACAAAAACGTGAAATTCCTTTGTAAGCAAAGACCAGGAATAGGGGGCGTAGCGGCCTTACCTCCGGCGGCGTCGCAGATACCGGGAAAATACCTATGCTTCTTGGTAACGAGAGCGACGGAGAGGCAGCACGTGGACCCAGAGAACCTAGTCTTGTCCTTGACGAGGCTGAGGGACATCCTCGTGGAAATGGACGTGAAGGAGCTCTCGCTTCCAGTGTACGATCCAAACAGGGGAAGACTGCATCCTCGGGAATTATACGCGCTTGTACACGTGATATTCTCTGATACGAACATACAAGTATATCTACATAAGAAATATTACTTAAGTAAAGGCTGAGTGATGTGCGAGAGGGTGTTAGGCCAAAGACTAAGTTGTATGTAATGTGTGTTATGTTATGTTATGTTATGTTATGTTATGTTATGTTATGTTATGTTATGTTATGTTATGTTATGTTATGTTATGTTATGTTATGTGTTAAGTTATTAAGATCATGGGTAAGTAGGGGTTAGTGACCATGAACAACTGAATGACGATCTTAGGAATAGATCCAAAGTTTGGACTGTCCAATATTAGGTCGAATTCCAAAATTTTAGAGACCAATTGATTTTAATAAATTTTAAGATAAATATCTTTTTATCTGAACTGTTTTTAAGCAAATTTTAACGATATTTGTTAAGGTGAAACTGACAAGTGTAATATTTGTGACTTCTTTTCTAGATCCTGATTGATCATTTAATTGCTCACTTGAGTCAAAATCTTGGAATCAAAACCGAATCAAACGTGAAAGAATAGAATGGATAACTTCAACTTGGATGAATTGATGGACCTGGCAGAGGCATATGTAGGATCGATGATAGATGCGATCTATCGTCGGCTGATCGATCGAGACTTCGCTCTGGAGGACCCAGAGGTAGTCATGTTGCTGACCGCCCTGATCAACATCTTGGTGCATGACAACCGTGGGGACCGCCCCACGGAAGTCCTGTTGATGGCAGCATATGGAGAAAGAGGGGTACTAGACCGCCCGAACATGAGAGTGATGAGGTGGAGAAACGGGGCTCTCTCAGGGAGTGACTTGGCGAATGAGCCTGGATTGGGAAGTTCTAGGACGTACCAACCAAGTGAGATGCCAATGCCCTCCAAGCCCAAACCTGGGCTGACGAGAATGCATCGGGAGATGAACAGCGAGGCGACCTCGTCTGGTTCACCACTGAGAGCAGCTGTGCACCAAAAAGGGGCGAAAGTAGGACAGAAAATTCAGACGAACCAAACCATGCAAGATCTGGATGAGACGAACGATGAACTGAAAAGTACGAAGAAGGAGCTGGACGAGATGACCAGAAGCATGCTCCAGATGGAGGAAGATCGGGACATGTGGAGAAAGTTGTTTGAAGATTGCAACAAAAGGCAGGGTCAAGAGATTGAGCGCTTGAGGCAGGAATACAAAGAGCGATCGGAGCAGATGGCGTTGACAACGGCCGTGGAGAAAGTGATACCTGCAAGGGATATTCCTCGTGGGCAGTCCCCGATGAAGCTCTTGACGCCTCGAGAAATGAGTCAAACAACGGAGACACAGCTCCCAGCAGAGACAAATCGAGTAACAATCCCGGATCCTAGTGACACTTTGGGTGACCCCGTCGTGGAACAGACAGTGAGGAAGCTGATAGAGACAGCTGGACGACTGGTCGCTAAAAAGAATGCGCCAGGTTCCGGGGTGACTGCACCCTATGGAACGATTGACGACACGGGCAGAGTACGACTCTCCCAGACCGTGATCAGACAAGGGATAAGTGACGTGACACCACTCATGGGGAGCTCGAGAATCCCAGAGAGGAGAGTACGGAAGATGCCAGCGAAGAAAGTGTCTCGCATAATAGACGTGCAAAAGAATAATCAATTGAAATATAATTTCACGGGAGTTCCGGAGACAGATCCGAGGGCCTGCTTCAACCGAGCTACTTGGAGTCCGGCAGTAAACCTGCAGCAACCACCACTCGGGACATCTCATCTGATACTGGGAGACAGCCTGGTCAGGGTGCTGTCGAATTTGAGGACCTCGTGGGTCACCACGGTGATGGCCTTTGGAGGCGCGACGATAGCCCAGTTATATCGAATGGTGGAACTGATGAATCCAGGGAGGATCCCCAATGTGATGATCTTAGTTGAGACGAATGACATCTCCAGAGGTTCAGATGAGCAGGAAGCACAATGGGAGTCAATGATGGTGTGTTTGTTTACTACCCTCTGGCAGAAATTCAATTGCGCTGTACTGACCGTTTGCACTGTGCCAATGAATACGAGAAGCCTGACAGCATCAGGAAGAAGGCATAACGAGGGAGTCGTCAGGTGGAATAACATCTTGAGGAACCTCGCGAGTCGGAATGCCGGAAGAATGATCCTCATGGACATCGAACATGAGTTGAGAGCTATGGATCAGGCCAGACTGACCACGGATGGCATCCACTTCGACAGTATCGAAGGACAAGCTTGGTTGAATCGAGTATTCCAAGAGCGGTTGGACGAGCTGGAAGCAGAACTCTTTGACACAGGAGTGCTGAAGGAAGAAGGAATGGTGAGTGACGCGGTGATTACCACCTTTGTGCCTCCTAGCTTGGAAACACGCTTGGGTACGGTCCCGGCCGTTACGAACTACAGGCAACAAAGCTCCAGCGAACCAGGTCAAAGGACAGACGTACAGGATCGATTGGGAGAAGCGCCGATGAGGAGGACCATCCATCCTAGGAGAAGAATAGGACCTGTCAACCCAATCGAAGAGACAACCAGCACGTCTAGATCGGACACTAGATCGGAGACGACAAGTACCAGTCGAGAGGAAAGACGTCCGAACAGAGGCTCTTTGATGTGGTCAAGACCCATACCGTCTCCCTGGCATATATACAAAGACGAACTAATGAAGCTGGATCTCCAGAAAGTAAGCTTCATCGAAGATGCTAGGAGGATGCTGAATGGAGCGACGCTATCCGTCAGCAGATTGTACTCGATAACCGGCGTAGACTGGTTGATAGCCGCTAGCATAAATTTCAGCTCCACGACGGCCTTGAGATTTGCTGACCTAGAGGGACTGCCGTCTAACAACACAATGGGACCAGTGAATGCGAGACCATTGCAAGATGTGAGGTTGAATCATGATGAGGGGAATCGTGAAGAGAGACCAGGAAGATTCCTGACGACGAGAGCGCCGATTGGACAACACGTGAAGATATTCAGGCAGCTGACGACACCCCCTGGTCATGTGAAGGAGAGAGTATACCCAAAACTAGTGAATCAAGATGGTGATGCCCAAAGATATGGCGGATTGATAGCGATAAAGAAAGATGAGACCATCTTCGCCGCCTATGACAAAGCAGAAATGAGGAAGGCCAAGATTATGGTAGTAGCGAATTCAGAGTTCGTGCACACCTCCAAGTCTCTGTTTTGGCCGGATGTCATAATGTTGGCAGCGGTCGACTTCGACCTACTGCAATCGATATCTATGGCTATAGGGGTGCAAAGACAGACGGACATGAACCCAATTACGATTGTGTTTGCTGGCATCAATGACCATCTACACAGTAGAGGTTTTCTGAGCAGACTCAGAGATCCTACAACGGCAGAGAACGCTGAATGGCCCGCGATAAAAGATATCCTTGAGTCGATGGGTGAAGTGGTGGATGCGACGAAGGAGGAGTCATTCAGTAAAGTGACACTGAGAGTAGTATTCGCGTTGTCTCCGGGATATGCCAATCTCCCGGATGGACTGAAATTTGGATGCAATCCATGCATTCCATTGGATGCATTCCATTTGGATATCCCGGATGGAATGCAATTGTGGCCTTACTTTCGGAAGGAAAATATGATGTGATCATATCAGCCTCGAATCGCATGATAGAGATGGAGAACCTGAGGCCACTTAAGGCTGAACTGCCTGCAGTGTGGTCAGGTATTTCAAACGCGATGAGAGGATTCAAGGACCATGCGCTACACATGTTAGTGTTGGACGAGGTGCTGGGGTTGGAACTATCCAACTTCAGTCGACAGCTTAAACTGAAACCGGGAATAGACGACGACCATCGAGTGATCGCGGCGATGTCCAATGACTTATGGTTCCGAGCAATGGAAGTGGCAGGTGAAGATACAAGAAGGAAAAATTCACTAGAGACGAGAGCTCACTTGGAAGCGATGGTTCTGAGAACCAAGTCGGAAGCCAACCAGTGGCTACACCTGAACCCTAGAGTAGCGGCATTGGGTGCAGATGCTTTTGAGCAAGGCCCCGTGTTGATCACAAAGATACATGCCTACTTGTTGAAGGAGGTGAACCTGGCGGAAAATGCCGGAGAAAAGACCGCTAAATTTGTGAACAGAATGTGTCAGATTACTCTGGAAACCTTCTGGACCCAGGAAGTGAAGGGACAGGAGGGCTTTGAAAGGACAGACAGCATGCTAGAAGGGTTGGGAGCCGGATGGACCGCGTCCTTCTTGGCAAAAGTTTACCCGAAAGTCTCGCACTACTTGATAAAAGAATTCCTCCAAGCAGTAGTGGAAGTATCGATAGTGGAACTAATAGCGTTGTTCGTGACATTTGGAGCAGGGAGTTTCGTGAAGGGACCGGCGTTACTGCTCACCGATGGAATCCAGAACCTGCGGCTAGACGGACTTCTGACATTGATTGCAATCACCCACGGAAACTTGGGAGGACTGATGAAACTGGCACGTTGTCCAGAGCAGATGAGAGAGAGAGTGAGGAACCTGGATATGAAGAACAAGATGGAACGGACTCGTGGAACAAGATAAGAGACCTGAGACACACTCTTATCCAATATCTCTTGCAAAAAAATCGCTTTGGAACGGGAGAAGACGAGACGATTGAAAGAGAGGAAGATGTTAGACGACATGTCGGAGGCATGCCGCTGTTAACCGATCTGAGCTTGGCTATGAGAACCGATCCCTTGGCGCTGATCAGAGGAGTCACGGAGTTCGTGACAGTGATCTATGGACCAGCCGTCACATTTGCGTTCCCTGACGTTGAAGTGGAAGCGTATAGGAGGTCGGTGCTGCACCTGAACCTCATATCGGCAGTGGACGGTAAAACACTGAACTGGTGTGAGCAGCACACATTGCGTGAGCTCATGAGTGAAGATCTGTTATTTGCGAAAATATCGGAGCCAGAGATGACAGTCATCAATTTTGACGATCACTTCCGTGATCGCATGGGAGAAGTAGAAAGAGGACACATCGAAGTGTTTCCAGAGCTTTGGAATCTGAGACCCTATGACAAAACGAAAGGTGAAATGACCAGAGTGCCTCGCCTCACTGTAGCATATTACAAAGTGAGAGAAGAGACGAAGGACTGGGCGATTATAAGAAGCTGCCGGAGGCAATCCCTGAATTCCCTCTGATAAGAAGGATGTTGCTCGGAGCAGTCTCCGTGGTACAGACTCCTAGATTGGGAGCATTCGAAGCCAATGAAAGGAGAATAGGGAATTTCGTCGGAACGATGGATCCACACTTTGTAGGGAGAAATGCCGCCGTGTTACAATATACACGATTTGCATTCACGGATCAAGCGACGAGAAGGCGAATAAGCAACGCCGCGACTCCCAAGCCTGGAAGATTTGATGAGGAATGGAAAGGATTAGGCTTAGCTCCGATGAGGATGAGAGGCAGGACCAAACTGCCTGAAGCCTCATTAATCCTGACCAGTGTGAAAAAGGAGATGAAAGTGGGAGGAATATTGCAGACGAGAACTTTCCTAGCAACCTTCGGCTGCGAAGAAATCAAAGTGGTCCATGGAGAAGAGGAAGATAAATCGGCCGGTACATTGCTCATACCGAGATTCCAGGAAGAAGCCGACAATGACGAACAAGGACCATCGAACTCGAACAAGGATAAGTCAGAAGGAGATGACGGACAGGGTGGAAGCCGTCAAACCGAAGAACCCATGCAACAAGATCAAGCTGGTGGGGAGGACGACAGGGCGTCGACTGGAGGAACATCCAGCCTGGATTTCAATATCTTCAGTGATCTTGAGAACAATGCAGATACGTTGGAAACGACTGAGCCAGCGGATGAAGGCATCTCGACACTGGAGCCTCCGTCAACCTTTATGGAAATGAAGCGGAATTTGCCGGAGAGCAGCTCTCCTGGCAATTCAAGAAATAACGACCAGAGAATCCTCATGGAATCACCTAGGAGGAGAAGAATAGAAGCCTCAGCCAGAGTACCTTTCTTGGGAACGCTGCCCGAAGAAGAATGGGAAGTACATCACCGAGACCACGAGAGTAGGACGGGATGCAAACTGGACAGAGTGGCGTAATGGAAGAAATCTGGACCGTAGTTCAAAGCTATGGGACCCAGTCCATTCTGAAGACGGGTCTCAACCAACCCTTGATGAGAGAAGTCCTTGACAAACTTGATGATTGTGAAGGGAGACTGAGTGAGTTGTTGATCGACTCGGCCACTGATGAAAGTGAAGCAAATTCTTCCATCAAGATGACACCGCAGGACGATAAAGAAGAGGTAGTGTATCTGTCAAGAACCAGGAGAGGGACACTGCGATCAAAGTTGGTGATTGATAAAATCAATGCGATGAAAATGAAGTTAGGCAACAGAGTGATGCCGAGGAGAGTTGGAAAGACGAAGGTGGATTCAGAAATATCGATGAAAGCTGGTAATTCAGCGAAAAGGAAACGAGTTGAGGAGGTCATGGATTTGGGGCAAGTTGATTATCAACTGCCTGGCACAGATAAAATGTTTACTGATATAGCGATGGTGCCACCCATTCTCATGGCGGGGATAAAGTCAACAGGTTATAAATCCAAAAGGAGTGACCGCACTCTGACTGGAGCAACCTTAGAAATGGAAATACTCAGCCAATGTGGAGAGAGCACGACGAAAGACTTTAAGCCATCTCCCATGAATCACGGAAAGGGAAGTGTCGCAGGACAACTAAAACCAGTGGAATATAACCGACTAACAGTGTCGGAGACTGTGTTGATAGATGAACCCACCGATGGATACATGGAGATGTTAGAATACCGAAACTCGGCTAGAGGGTATGTAATGGCCCTGGAAGATGGGAAAGCCATGGAGGGTTATCTGGAAACGATGTTGCAAGGCACCACCCTCAAGCAGAAGGCGTACGGGACATTAGCGTCGTCTGACATACAGGCAGAAACGATAGAGCAGTTGGTGAGCCTTCCATGGAAAGCAGTACTATTGAGGTATTTCGAAGAAGAAATGAGGACTACGCCAAAAATACATGCTCTCGTGGCATTACCTTACATAAGGACAGAATTACTGCCTGGTGCATGATGGGACTGACTCGCGAAGAGTATGATTCAGAAGAAAGGAAGAGGTCGAAAGAAGAGAAGGTTTTCCTTATGACGAACCTGGGGGATCTGATAGTCCAGGAGGGAGCAGCAGTAGCGTGTGCAAAGCGGAGAGACGCTCTCTGTTTCATTCGATTCCTGATAGAGCAGATTTCAGTACCTGCACTGAACACCTGTGTTAAAATGTTGAAGGAAGGCGATGAGCGAATGAAAGCCTTATTCTTGCTAGCACTGCTGGATATGCAGCAAAGTAAACCGATGAGGGTGAACATGAAAGAACCCGAGGAATTAGAACCCATCAAAAAGATAGACGAAATCAGGAGATTTTCAAACAAGGAGCTGAGACTCACTAAAGAATCTATGGGAGCATTGCCGAAATCCAGTGAATACTGTGGACCGATTAAGAAAAAATCGTATAGCTACGTATCCGGGATCATAGGGATAGCGTACAACCCTTTCCTGAGTGAAGACGTACGCGATTGCTTCTTTGATTAAGAGCAGGCGGTGTTACTAAGATTCTGGACGTCCAGAATTGTAACGATTAAGAGCGTTAACAATCCACAGGCCAAATTGGGACTGGTCTTGGAAGAAGAGGTGACTGCACCTTCAGTACCAAAATCTGACAAAAGAGTGGAGTTTGGGTTGGGATTCTCAGATGAATTACTGAGAACGAGCTTGATGGCAGTGTGGGAATTGATGAGGCCATCATGGAGTCCTAGTCCCAACGCTGACTCAATATTGCGAGCGACACAAGACGTACAGAGGGAACTGAATGCAGACTGTAACCTGCGTGACCTCAACATCATATATAATGTGATGATAACGGCCTCTAAGAGCAACGGAGAAGATAAAGTGGAGTTGCCTGGCTGGGGACCAGAAGACTGGGTCAAACCTGGTAGCTGTCTGGCGGAAGTCTGTGGACTGGAGGGTCACGTTTGTGGAGGTCTGGACTGTGTGAAGACCCTGGAGAAACAACACAAGCAATTGACGGTATTGTTTGGAAACGTCGTGATGAAAGCAAGAACAGAAACGGAACTGATAGCAGATTGCCATGGAGGAACCGATGTGAATCTAGTGACCGCACTAGGATTCTACAGCATGTTTGGTTCTTTAGAGTCACTATTGAATCTAGAACAGAAACATGAGATGGTCACAGCCATCAGTGTAGAAGTATTCCCAGGAGTTCTGCAGACTGAGCAGAAATACTTAGGAAGATGGAGGGAAGCAATCGAGACGGAAATGAACATTAGACACAGTGAGACTTATTGTAGACCATCAGGAGCACGATATTTGGTGGGTTCAACATTGGCTTCAATGTGCAAGAGCAGATACCCTGTACATTTCATAGCTGTGGACGTGAAGAGTATGAGAACGATTGTGGATCAAGCCTTCTCAGTGCGGAAGTGTGTGAGACTGGCGAGAATGTCCGAGAAGTCATACGAGTTGCTATGTAAGATGTTCTCAGCAGTTCCAGAGAGAACCAAAGAAGAATTGGAGTCAATATTAGGAAAGAAGTTCATGGGATATGTGAGCGGGAACTTTAGTGACTTCGAGAGGCAGAAACAGAGAGGATCAACTGTCACAGATTACAATGCAGTAGATGAGAATGATGAAGACCACCGAGTGATGATGGAAGTGGAACCATTACTGGAAGCTTCGGGAAAACGTAATTGGAGGAGCATCATGTTGACACATGACGTGTTTCCTTGCCACTGCTTGCTGCAGACCTGGTGGTATCCCAAGCGTAGTAATCTGATGTTGATCTGGGACTCTGGAGAGCTGCTCTCCATGGGTTTATCAGATTCATCACAGCCCGTAACAATAGTGATAGTGGGAGTTATGATGGCGATACGATGGCTGGAAGCTCATGTGAGAGAAAATAACAGACAGGAGGCACCGACGAGAGAACAGTTGCGGAAGTTAGATTGTCTAAAAGATTTAGATCTTTTTGAGACAATGTGCAAAATTCTAAACATTCCGATGGAAGTGAAGAAGATATGGGCCAGAAAACGATTGATGCCATGGTTCAGAGCTAACATGACTGCATGGTTGTACGAATATGCGAAAAAGCATATGTCGAAGCACGGCAGGGTGTACAGTGAATATCAGCTGGACAATGGAGCAGGAGCTTTTAAGCGAGCTCTCGTGACTCATCGGAATGCAGTGACCACCGCTGTGAAAAGAATTTCCAGGACGAGTGAACGTAGTGGAAAGGAGAAAGCAGAGATGCTGAAAGAAGATTTGGAGAGAAACGTGACGTTGTGTCTCCACAACAGCTTCTGCAGGAACAGAGAATCTAGCGTGGATCCCCTACCTTGTTGTAAACAGAGGGTAGAAGAGCAGGAGTGTTGGAGGACGGCTTCCAGCAGCGTCAGGATTGCTAACGACGTGTTGCAGGATACGGAGACTGAGAGTGCAGAGTCAGTATCACAGGAGGAAGAAATGGAACATTAATGAATGACCGAAAAACAAGATGCAGAAAGAGACGAAATTAGAAGAATTTAGAAGTTTTAGAACTTCTAAACGATGAAAAAAGAAGAGAACAAAGGAGTAATGAAGAAAAAGTTGAAACTCAGAATTGTTTTATGTGTGTGAAAAAACTCAAGTGAGAAACCAAGCAACCAAGTTGTAATTGGAAACTGAAACATTTAGTTGAGTTTTGAAATTTTTGCATTTATAAAATTGCATTTTGGTTTTAGTTGAGTGGCTTTAGAGACACTCACTTACTATTTATTTAGAAAGGCTTGAGTAAAGGAGTATATTTAAATATTCCAGCATACATGACTGTTTTTAATCAGCTAGGAGAACTGATCACTTTGTGGTGACATGGAAGGCTTGAGTAATCTCTCGAAGAGGGAGATTGTTTCATTGTTCTTGCTAGCCACCGAGTTTCTTAAGTTTAGTATTCAGGACAATAACAAGCAAGATTTCCGAAGGGAGAAGCATAGTAGGATAATTTTAGCAAGCCAACACCTTTTAAATCTAAGAGAAAAAGTTTGAATCAGGACATTGACATTGGAGGTCAGAAAATATGTTTTATCTTAAGTCATATCCTCAATGTGCAGATTAATGAAAGAATTTGAAGGCTATAGTGATGTAGTATGATGCCATTTGTATTCTGCAGTGAGTCGATGTGACGTGGATAAAAGTAATTTCGTGCATTTTGTAAATTCTGTTCGATGACACAGTATCTATTTTACGAACATTGCGTGATTCAATGAGGACATTGACCGGACTGTCCGGGGAGTATGTGACATTCGACCAGAATGGCCAAAATGCAATCTCTGCAGAATTCGAATTTTTGTAGCAGCGAGCCTTCCGGATTGGTGATTATTAAGAATTGAGAACGTTATTTGAACGATTGAACAAAACGTGAAGGTAAAAGGATTCGGAAATTGCTGATTTTTAAATTTTCGAAGTGATGACGTAACATTTCTGAGAAACGTCAGAAACGGCCATTTTGGCAAAAAGGTCGAAGAAAAACAGAACAACTTTAGCTGCGATCACGAGAAGTACGGAAATTGTGAGAAAAAACGACAACAAATCGCAGAGTTAACAGAGAGCAATCCGAGTTGCAACTATTGTGTCGCTACAATAGTTGCAAGGCCGTTGCAGACAACGGTGAAGGGTGGAGGATAGCCTTCCGGATTACGAAGAAATCAAGATTAACGAGCTTGATTCAGTGGATTCAAGAATCCGGAAGGGTTTCGGGATTGAAACTTTTATCCTTTTATATAAACTTTTAGCTTCCCTATTATGTCCTGAATTGAATTTAATTAACATCCGAATTCATTCTACTAAGATGAGAAGCTAGGAGTTGGGGGAAAGGGTTGATCCATCTTCGATGGAGATGATGATTTTTATCTACTGAACAAAAACAATAATAATTCAATAAGTAGTTGTAGCCTTGTTTTTAGGAGTGACCTCGTGGTCTGGTTATACTGAGACCCAGCCATGAGCTCACTATTTCTGCATGTAATTAAGTTAATTTGAGTGTTTTGACCGAAGCCGAAAGCAGTAACGTTTTTTGTCGACCCGATGATAGAAAAGACCACCGAAAGTACTGGCTTGGTAGAGACGGTTAAAAGCATATAAAGCTCTGTTTAGACGTTAGCCAGTCGTCTTAGGACTTAGTTTTATTTTCCGTCGATATGTATCTTCCGGGCGAATGTTACATTTTGTACAGAGTAAATGCGATTTTTCGAACAAAGTATTGTTTTCGTGTGCATAGTAATACCGATATTCTCCCGTTTCGACATTACGGAGAGCAAATCCAAGAGCAATATTGATTTTTGCAGCGGAATCTAGCTTGTTGAAGACTTCTTCAAGCTTCTCGTTGATAATCTTGGTATCTAACTTTGACATTTGAAAGTTAAATACCTTATGCCTCCCATTCTCCATCTCAGTGTCCACCAAGAAATGCTGACAAGCACTCAACTCCTCTTTGAGTTTCTCTCCATCTTCCCCTTCCTCCTCCACAATCTTGTTCAAGTCTGCCACCGTATCACTTGGTTTCCGTTGTTTCGCCCCATGTTCTTTTCTCCGATGTTGTTGGAGAGAGTAGTAACTCGGAAACTCCTGCTCACAAGACGAGCAAACCGTTGATTGCTTGGAAGTTGATGGAGCATGTTTTTTGGCCACGTGATAATTCATTTCTTGTTTATTGTAAGTGAAATACTTACAATCAGGACAAGAAATAATCCCTGCTTGACAGCTTTTGCGGTGTCGAGCCGCATGTTGACGAACATACATGTTTCCACAATCCCCACACTGCACTTTCTCGTTTCTATTCAGCGACGGCACCTAAAAATGGGAAGCTGTTAGTACTTGGTACATATCAAATTGGGAGATTTGAAATGTTCCAAAAAATTTAGCAAAAAAAATTTTTACTTACTTTGAATTGTTAAAAATATTTGAAATTTATTTCAAGTAGTTAATCAAAGTATAGAGCAGTTGCTTTTAACGTAAAAGAAAATCAGAATGAAATAAGTTTTTTTTTGCTTTTTATCAACTAATCAGAATTGAGTATTTTTTTAGTAACACTGTTTGATGGAAATCAACCAATCAGAATTCAGCATTTTCTAAAAGTGAATTGTTTATTTTTTTTTAAAAACCTTAGTCATTATTTGAAAAATGTCTATCAAAAAACATTTGAGCTTCCTCGAGTTACTTTATAAGAAAAAAGAAAAAATTCCAATTGATTTTCTTATTGATAAAATAGATGCTGACTCTTACTTTTTTCAAAATTTTTTGGACGTCGTTATTGTACAAAATAGAGTTATCCGACTAAGTAAAGGTCTCTTCAGAGAAACTTACTCAATCAAAGAGTTTACTTTTGACTCACATATTGCGTATCAAAGTTTTAAACTTACGGCTGAATTACAACTCACAAGGAAAGAAATTTTGTTTATTCTCGAGAATTTGAAATTGATTAAAAAGTCGTACGATAATATATCAAAAACTCTTTTTATCCCCTATCGAAAACCCAAATTTGTAAAAACACCTCAGCAAAGTTCTTTATTCCTTCATTTCTTTAAAGGTTTTCAAAGTTCAAAATCCTGCTTGATTCGGTTTGGAATCAGATTTCCAGAAGTCTGCTTTGAAAAATTCGTCAAATTTGAGTTATCTTCCCAAATATACATAAAAATTAAAGAACTTGACTGTCTACTTAAAAATCAGCAATTTCTCATTAATTACATACAAAAAATTCAATTAACTTGATGAAAAAAGTTGCAGATATGTTACTTTTATTAATTTTTTTCCTTTTGTTACTTATATCAGCAATATTTCCTATTTTTACATCAAACAACTTTTGGTCATTTATTTTTGCAATTTTTTTTGTGTACATTTTTACTTCTTTGGAAGATTCAAGTCCTTAAAAATTTCTCTGACTGGATACGGCAACTAGAACAAAAATGAACAGTTTTGTGATTGGAAACGAAAATACCCAAAATGGATCTTTGTTTCCGATTGATCACGACTTTTATCCAAGAATCCCATAAAAAGAAGCTGAAATCTAATTGGACACCACTGCAATCCAAATAAAGAAAATCAATTCTGATTGGTCAAACCCACAAATTCGAGTTGAAGGTAACCCTAACTCCTCACTAAAAATCATTTTATTTTCAACTTAACTACCGTCAACTACCTCCTCTCTCAGCTCTAAATACCTTAATTTCAATTTATCTTCCGTCAACTATCCCTCTCTCAACTCTTTCTTATTTTTACTCTTGTACTCAATTTATTGCTCAAAATGATCTTCTCAGTGCAAAACAGCAACCTCATGTACTCTGTAGAATTTTCGCCTGATCTAGTACAAATTCAAGTGCGAGAAACAGTCTCTGGAGTTTTTCTGGCACGAATGGACATCCCAATCCAATTCTGGCACATGGTGGAAGTGATGCGAAGGGATTTCAACGAACATCATATGATGCAAGTTCCCATCACAGAGAACCAGCTTGGAACGATGCAAATGATGGGGGAAGTTTGTGATCATGTGGGAATGAACTATCCCGAGATTCCGAACTCAAGATTTGTGGCTCAACCAGTCGACGACTTCCTCTTTCCTTGGGAGGAGGAAGGATCAGTCGAAAACTCCATCACAATAGATGAAGATGAGGGATTCTCAGAAACAATGACGCCTCCAGTTCCACAACAACCACCAGCAATGGAACCTCGTCCAGCTCTGCGTTCTATAGAGAACCTCCAGAACTCTTCTGCTGCTCGACAGCTCTTTGATTAAATGTTTTTGTAAATAAAGGTTGTTTGGTTTTGACTTCGTTTTCTGTAATTAATTTCTTCAATTTCATTTTAATTATGAGAATAGATGAGAGGCTCAAGGTAAAACATTGAAAAACAATTAGAACTTAGTTAAGTGCTCCGAACTTGCACACATGTTAAAACATTTGATTAATTTTTGCACAAAAATTCGGAAAAACACTAAAAAACTGTACACAAGTAAAAAGATACCTAATCGATATTGCATCTTGTACACACTTTTAGCCTTTTGTAAAAAAAAAATTGAAACACTTTTCGCATTTTGTCGAAAAAAAGTAAAACACTTTTCGCATTTTGTCGAAAAAATTGAAACAATTTTCGCATTTTATCGAAAAAAGTAAAACACTTTTCGCATTTTGTTGAAAAATTTGAAACACTTTTCGCATCTTGTTAAAAAAAATAAAACACTTTTCGCATCTTCTCAAAAAAAGTTGAAACACTTTTCGCATTTTGTCAAAAAAATTGAAACACGTTTTACAACTTGTTAAAAAAATTGAAATGTTTTTTGCAACTTTTTGAAAATCAAATGAAATATAACATCTTTCTTACATGTTTGAAAATTTTTTTGCAAATGTTTTTGACCACGGTGATTTTTTTCGGTAATTAATGGTAACTTTGTAAACATATGAGAGAAAATAGATGGAATATCAGAAGTTTTTTATTGAAAAATTGACATGATCACTATTTACAAATCCATAACCATCAATAAAACAGTCAATTGTTTTTAACAAATCATGTTCATATTTTGAGTTTTGTACTTTACGAACTCTTTCTAGAAAAGCTGAACCAATAGTTTGTGTGGAAGCTAGTTTCTGGTTAGAACATAAATAGTGACGTTTGAATTTTTTGCGTAACAGTCTTTTCTTTGCAACACTTGGCGTTTTTTCTGCTCCTTTCCATTTCAAATTGTGATGATCAGCGCGGTCAAGTTGATTGAAAACTTCGCCAGTTGATGAATTAACATTCGAATAAAATCTGTATTTGTACAGAGTGTAAAGACAACCTATAATTTGGTATGTGAAATGAAAATTACCCAATCGTTGTAAAATTTGATCGAAATATGAACCAATCAGAAGTATGTGGAACTTACAATTTTCCAAAGAACAGTAAGAATTGTGGGTAGAGACACAAAAATTATTGGTTACTATATATTTTTCGTAAAAATCACTGGTAACGGAAATAAATAGCGATTTTTGACAATACTCTGAATAAAAGCTGGGAAGAGCTTGACACATAGCTGCAGCCATCTGGAACAATGATTTTTGCTGAAAATTGTGGATTTATATAGGAACACTAACACCTACACAATTCCATATTTGGACATTTCCCTCAAAAATTCCAATCATAGATCTATTTCCTTTTATGGTTCAGTGAATGACTCATATTGTTTACTTTCAATTTCGTTTAATCTCAAATTCCTTTCTCTCATTTCTCTTCATCTGATCAGTCTGTTCTTCAAAAATGTACTCAAGAAAAGACACAAGTCCCAATTACATTGAATTCTCAAAAAATCAAACAAGAATTGGGAGATTTGCTTGGTCCCAAAAATCCTACAAAGGGAAAATTTATTTTGAACCCTGCTTTCAACTATTCAAGAAAAATGAGTTGGGACAACTCGAAAAAAGACAGCAAGTCTATCTTGGTGAAAAAGAAGGAGAAGCAATCTCAGCAATTAGAAATACTGTTATTCACGATGCTGAAAACCTTGGACTCGTTCCTATATTGGAACTCACTTCTGACAAAGAGTCAACTATGGATCGGGAGCTTGCCAACTGCAACAAGTGTATGACATAGCAACATACAATAGAAGAGAAGTTTGTGTCACGATCAAGAAGTACAATATTAACAAACCTCCCTACACTCAGATTCGACTATTCACCGCAAAAGAGAATGAAGCAATGAAACAAGTTGCCTATGTCAACTATACTTTGAACGAATTCAAAGAACTGTACTAAATTTTGGGAGACTTTATGTTTGTTGAGAACTGTAATGTACAATAATTTGTGTTGTTTATGTTTTTTTGTCTTGTAATTTAACTATTTATCCTCAAAATCATTTTTCATTTAGTATTGGTGTTGAACAGTATGAGTTGGAATATTGGTTTTTTAAGAAATTTACTCTTAAAACTTCACAATAAATTGGGACTTTTTCATATTGTTCTTGAAGAAAAGTCCCAAAAAATTTCACTAACAATTATAGAATCTCAAAATTTACCAAACTTGCAGAATTTGAACGTAGACTCACAAATATCTCATTTTGAGTGGACTCTGCATAATGGTAGAAGAAAAATTCACATAGGATACCGATCTGATACCAAAAAAAATAGATCTTGTAGAATATCGTAGAAATGGAAATCAATGGAAAAATAATCAATCTTTACAACTACAAAGAGAAGAATATGATAAATTACTTGATATGCTTCCTTCATTACTAGGTTATGTAGAGATCTTCAAAAAATGTTGTATCAATATTGACGAATGCACTGTAGAAAATGACCGTACAGAAATTGAATGAAATTCTACGAGTTTTTGAGATTATTAGGCAAGATTTCTCCTCAAATACAAAAAGAAAAAATTTATTTCTTTGTACCTGTATTGTTTTGGACCCGGACATTAATTTAAAGGAAATGGACCAAAAATTTCCTGGCGGACTAATTAGATACGGAAATTCCTGTATGGATTACTTTTTTGCAAACTCCAAAATTTTTAGACTACATGCAATCCTACACGACTCTGCTGGATCTGTGAAATCTACTACAAAAAAAGGTCCTGGGTATTGTTATGTTGCACCTAGTCTCCCCAGTTCATGCTTTCTTGGTCACGTGACTGGATTATTTTTCTGTTTATATGTTAAAATATTTGCTTCATCAGTATATGTTTTGTTTGATTGTTAATCATTTTTAACAAAAACTCCAGAGAAATCAGTTAACAGAATGGGTCTAGTTGTTTTGGATATTGAATGTATCGAAAGCAATATAGTGAAAGAATTAGGAGTTTATAAGGATGGACAAACAGAAGGATATTCCTTTCTTCCTCCCAAAAAATTCAAAAGAAAAATCCCAATCTTTTTGGTGTACACAGCATCTTCATAGAATCAATTGGAGCAGTGGTTACCAAAAATAAACTGAACTTGAAAAAATTTTGAAAAATCTAGAAGCCACAGACACGGAATTTTTTGCAAAAGGTTATGAAAAATGTAAGATTCTATCAGAATTTTTGGAAACAAAGATTATTAATTTGGATGACTACGCTTGCCCTAAAGTTCAGTTTTTGATATTCAAAGATGAAGAATATGATTGGAGGTGTAGCAACTACCCATTTCGTCATGCAAAAACTCTTCACTGTGCAGAAAGAAAAGCATTTGCATACGGAACATGGACTCGATGTTTTTTTAACAAATTGTAAATTATATTATTCTTAATGTACTACCATTTTCAAACTTTAATTAAATTTCATTGTCAACTTTTTCTTTTTAGAGTTAAGATGGTCGATCAATGTGACAAACCCGTAAATTTAGGAAATTTCGTTTTTGATGAAGAAAATCATGAACGAAAATCATGGAAATTGTTTGGACGTACATGTAATAAATCTCTTTTAGTTTTTTTGTGCCAATTTTTTGTTATAGTTTTGATGCTAGTATGTGCAATCGTTCGAATTATGTTATCCACAACATGTGAAGAAACAACAGTTTGGGTAGCTATTTTATCAAGTACAGTCGGTTATATTCTACCTTCTCCAAAGCTATGAATAAAATAATATCTACCAAAGAACGAATTTTTATTTCCCTAGTTGGACCAAGTGGATCTGGAAAATCGCATCTTATTTTTGATTGGTTGAAAATTGGTACTTTTCAACCAGCATTCGACAAAATTTTTCATTTTTATCAACATTATCAACCTCTTTATAGTCAAATGCAAAGAAAAAACCTTAAATTTATCCAAGGAGTACATTTTGACTTGATTGAAAATCTCCCCAATAATGGAACTAAGTATTTGCTTATATTTGATGATTCTTGTGAAGAAATTTCAAACTCCAAGCAATTTGTAAAAATTGCTACTGCGGGGAGACACAGGGGTCTGAATACAATATACATGGAACACAATTTATTTCATCAAAGCAAGTTAGGACGAGATGTAGAGTTACAAAATACACACATAGTCTTGTTCAAGTCGCCGAGGGATGTTTTACAAATCAATACATTAAGTCAACAACTAGGTCTAGGATCTCAATTGAAAGAGTGGTATCAAGATGCAACATCCGTTCCTTATGGTCATTTACTTATTGATTTAACCCCAAAAACAGTTGATTCACTTAGGTATTGCACTAATAGTGGCTCAGTTCCAACAAAATTTTACTTACCAGCTGGAATAGAGACAAAATTTTTGGACGATGAGTACACAATACGTCTCTATTCTCCCAATATTTCAAAAATTTTCCCTAAGGCTTCGAAAACAATTCATTCTCAATTGCCCAAAAGATTTCATTCAGTTTCTGAGCGAGTGTTTAGTAAACCTATTAAGAGGAGAGCTTCGAGATCTTCGGAAAGAAGACGTAGTAAAATATCGAAAAAAAAATTTCAGAACTAACACAAAAAAGAACTCCTCTACACAAAAGAAGAATTATTTTAAGTTCAACTAAAGGGTTACAATTGATATCTATCATCACACCTTTTGTCATTAAACTATTGACATAGTATGGAACAGTTGGTTTTAATTCCGTACTCAGTTTATCAATCACAAAGTACACTTCCAAGAAAACAAAAATTGGAACAAAAGCAAGAAATTGAGATTGTACCAAAAAATTTTGATTCTATTTACAGTGCTGTAAATGCGAGGTTAAAAACGAGCAACAATAAGAATATTATTGATTTAATTTTGAATTCTCCTAGAATTAAAATCAGCCAGTCAGACAATATTATATTGGATAATCGAGATACAAAAGAATCTATTGTAGACTTTGTGTGTGCATTAAAGCGAAAAAATACCGATTTTCCAGATATTTACTTTACAATTTTGGAAGCAACACATATTCCTCCTAAACTTGTTATTAACAAGAATGCCAAAGCAAAAGATAGAGGAACTTGGATCCCTTTCAAAATCTGAAAAGGTAAGACTAAACAGATTGTATTCTAGGGACAGAGCTGCGTACGGTTCTATTCAAAACTTGAGTAAAGCGAGTGGTTTATCAAAAAAGAAAGTAGAAAAGTTTTTACAAACCAAGACATCGTATACAAAATTTGGTCCACCAATCAGGTCTTTCCGAAGACTTCAAGCATTTTCTAAATATATCAATGAAATCTGGTGTAGGGACATGGCTTTTGTAGACAAATTAGCTAGTCAAAACAATGGAGTCAAGTATTTATTAGTTGCTGTAGATATTTTTTCGAGATTTGTCAGAGTTCAAACAATGAAAACAAAGTATGCCAAAGACACTTTACAAGCTTTTAGAAAAATGATTTCTCGCAAAAAACACTCCTGAAAAACTTTGGGTTGATAAAGGAACAGAAAATGGGGGAACTTTTAAAACGTTTTGCAAGGAGAAAGACATTGAAGTTTACTCAACAATGAGTGAAACCAAAGCTGCATTTGCTGAGAGAGCAATTCAATCATTAAAACATATAATATATCGTTACATTGAAGATCATGGTGAAAAATTTATCCCCAAATTGCAGCAATTTGTTTCTACATTGAACTGCCGCAAAAATCGATCAATTGGAAAATCTCCCAGAGATGTGAAAAACAGTGATTTTTTATCAATATTGTATAACAAATCATTCAAGAAATATACTAAACCAAAATTCAAAATTGTTGATAGAGTTAGAATTTCGTAAAATGATATTCCGTTCCGAAAAGGATACAAGCCACAGTTTACAGATGAAATTTTTGAAATTTTGACAATATCTACAAAAAAACCTCCAACATACATCATCAAAGATCTCGAAAAAGAAGAAATTCTGGGAAAATTTTATGAAAAAGAGCTGAGAAAATGTTCAGATTAGTGGTAAGTCATTTTTTAAATTGAGTTTCTATCGATCAGTTGTGATGGATTCTTTTACTATTGAGCTAGTTTCTAATGCTTCTTTTAATTGTTATCCGAATAACAGTCTTAGTTCCTTTACAAATTTTCTACCGGAACAAATACATGTAAAAGGAGAATGGGAGGTTGCTATTTCAGAAATATCGTACCCTTCTTTGTAACAAAACGTTACAGAGGGAAAGTTTACTTTCGTAGATGGACGAGAAAGTCCTGAGGAAAAAAGAAAGATTCAACCGATGCATGTTGAACCTGGATTGTATCCAAGTATTGTTGATATAGTTGTAGCCATGAATGACAAAGTTCGAAAACGTATAGGCGCACAAAAATATGAATATAACGGAATTTATGTATCAGTAGATAAGATTACACAAAAAGTTGCCATTCATTTACCTGAGGATCAATCAGTGTTTATAATTCAAAGTGCTGATTTGAGTCACATTTTTGGTTGTGATTTAGAACAAAATCAGACAGGTGTTATAATGAAAGTAAAAGGACCACATTATCCTCAGTATTCTTACGGTATTATAAGAATACATTCCTTAATGATTTATAGTGATATTATATAATATAATATAGTAGGCGATACAAAAACTCCATTACTGCGTTGTATTTCTTTCATTTCCAAAGTAAAAAATGGAGACATAATATCTACAGGACAGTACATGAACTATCAATCCTTCACAAATCTACAATTTAAAAAATTATTAAAAAACTCTTTCCACAGCATAAAAATAGAACTAAGGGATACTACAGGTGAAAAAATTCCTTTTGTGTCCGAAGGAATTACACGAGTTGTCCTCTTGTTTCGCAAGATTTCGGATAATCATTTTTGATTTATACTTCATACGAAATAGTTGCTCAAAGTTCAGCTAATTTTCCTATTTTTCGTGGACATGCAAGGCAGCGTGGAAGAGGTTTTGGTGCTCTTGCACAAACTCTTGGGAGAACTGCAATTCCCTTCATTAAAAAATTTATAGTCCCAGCTGCAAAAAGAATCGGAGCAGATTTATTTGAAATTGCCGCTCCAGAGATTGGAGAAGTTGTCAGTGGACGAAAAAAACTCAAAACGTTTGCAAAAGATGTTGGAACAAAAACAGTTCGAAAACAGCTGGGAGGTGGAAAAAAGAAATCCAAGCGTAGAACAAGAAGAACCATTTCCCAAAAGAGTAGTTCAAAAATCAGTCGCTCTCGCAAAGACATTTTTGACAAGATAAAATGAGTGTAAATCAAAGTAGTCATTTTCGGTACGGAGCGTTCACAAATTCTTCTTTGGAGATTTTTGATAAAGTCCCATTTTTGGAAACAATTATGTCATCTTACACACAAGAAGTATTCCCTAGTATTTCTCTGGATGAAAGCAGTATTGAGTTTAAATTTGAAACGGATCGTAATATCTACTTGGATATGCGTGATACCCATCTTAGCTTACAGCTTCAACTATTCAAAAAAAGATTGTTTGATGCTTTCAAAAAAGAAAAAACAGAACATAAAGCAAAATCGGAGGAAGATTCAGATGAGGAACCACAAACTTACTTAACTTATGTAAACAATCTACTACATTCTCTATTCTCCAACTGTGAAGTTTATTTTAACAATACAATGGTTTACAATGCCAATGGGTTATATCCTCATAAGGCACAGATATCGAACGAATTCAACTCGTCAGCAGTGAGTAATAAAGGAATTCTTGCTTGTCATGGATACAGTTTTGAAGAAAATCCTGATGCATTTGATATGTATCCATTCACTGATAAAGCAAATTCCTTAAGAACAGGGATAACTTTTTCACTCTATGGGAGGCTCGCCATTGATTTGCTTACTTGCGAAAAACTGTTGCTACCAAATACCAAAGTTCGAATTAAACTTATTCGAGCTAGACCTAATTTTTACATGTTATCTGATAATCCAAATGTCAGTCTGAAAATAGTTGATTGTTCACTGTTTACAAGAAGAATTTTAGTAGCTGAACCTAATCATCAATATTTGCAATGGAATCTGGAAAGGGAACCTGCTCATTACAATTACATGGAAACTATAGCAAGAACCTTTATCATTCCATCTCGTCAAAACCAGTTTATTCAGGAAAATGTTTTCAATAATGCCCCAATCAGAAGGATAGCTGTTGCAATGAATACAAATTTGGCTGTTGCGTTATCTTTTTATGAAAATTCTTTCAATTATCAACAATTTCATTTGAGAGAGCTTAGAATTATTCGGGGTGGAAGAGCAATTATTTCATTAGATACAACTTCTCCTTGTCGACCCTATGTTACAACAATGAAAGCAATGCAGTTTAACGAAGATTTTCCAGCTCTTCCTATGGAAGATTTTCAAAATCACTATATTCTAGTTTTCGACTTGACTTCACGACAGGATGCCGCTGAACACTTGCATTATCCAGAACTTAGTGGAGAAAGCTTGAGATTAGAAATGGTTTTTCCAATTTCCCTTGGAGCAAGTAACGGAAGTGATAGTCTTGGGAGAAAGACTATCAAATATTCAAATTAAAAAATTCGGAACAGTCGCTAAAAATGTTTAATTTTTTTGAGTTTTCAGGTTCCTATAAAAATATTGTAACTTTTTTTGGACTTTTCTTTGTTACTATCTCTGTACTATCTATATTGTTTTTCTTCAGACCTAAAGCTTCAGAAAAAATAGAGAAGGAATGCTGTTTAGTTGAAAACCCGAGACATTTCTTCAACCTAGACTGTAAAACAGTATTCAATAAACTTTGCCCACTATATAAGGCTTGTGTATGGGACTTTGTTGATTCAATTCCTAAATGTGTGTAAGTCATTATTCTTCCTTTTTTTAACCTAAAGTACACTATCAAACTATCAATTTCATTTTTAGCTGTAAATCAGCCTACAATTGCAAAGATGGATAACATTTCACTTTTGCAAATTATTGAAAGAATTCCAGAGCTCAGGTTCAAGTACATGGGATCATACCCTTCTGATACAGTACCTCAACTAACAAAATACTCTTTTGCAATTATTAACTCAGCCCCAAGCAATGATAGAGGAGAACACTGGATTATGATTGCTCGAATGAATAAAAGCTACTACTTTGCAGATTCTTTGGGAAGAAAGAGATCAACTTACCCTTTTTTGACAAAAAAGTTTCGACGAATGGTTCCTCGAAAGCTACAAAAAACTGATTATTTGTGTGGTTTTTACGCAATTTATTCAGCATTTCTCCTTTTTAAATTCTTCCAGAAGAACTTGAATAATGTTCATGATGTGTATGTTTTGAATTTTATCAGTAATTTTATGTAAAAGTGAATTTTTTATTTGTAAGTGTAAATTTTTGCAGTAATTTTATTATACGATGTTGTGAATTGTTTGATTATTTATGTAATTTAACTTTTTAAATTCCTTAAATTTTTTTACGAAAAGCATCTTAGCAACTAACCCTTTGATGAAATACGGAGAATGATGATGGAATATGGATGTTGTAGTCCCCCAATTGAAAGAACTAACGATAGAGTAGATAAATTTACGAAAATTGTAACCAATTTCTAGTAAATTGTATAATTTTCTTAAAAGTTTACTCTGAGAAAGATGGAAAAATTATTACACAAAAATATCAGAACCAAAAAAAATGATACTGTGTTTTTCTCAGTGTAAACTTTTACCGTGGCTGAGCAATTGATAAATTTGGATGATAATTTTTTGGAAAATTTGGAAATTTCAAATAAATTTTTTGGAAAATTTGGAAATTTCAAAGAATTTTTTAAAGATTAAAGACAAAGTGATAAAAGAGAACTGAAATGAATCGTAGCAAGAAATATGACAGAATAAATAAACCAGTTGAGGTAAAAATAAGTTAGATTATTATGTGAAAAAAGATAAAATAAGTCATAAAATTAACAAGTCTAATGAACCTGTCATCCGTTCTCCAGATAACCTGCGGAAAAAAGATTAAGTAACATATAAAAGAAATCAACCGTGAGGAGCTGTCAAGATTCCCCTGATATCCCGTGGAGCGGAATAACTAACCTGTCAAAGATAATCCCCTATTGACAATTTTCCCCAGATAACCTGAGGGAAAATAAATAACATGAAATAAGAATTTAAGATTCTTTCGAGGAAAAAAAATATTCCGTGATATTTTAGTTTATGATCCCATACTCTAAATTGAAACTCAATTTTCGTCGAAACTTACCACCTGAAACTTACCATCCAAAAAAATTTTTTTCAATTTTTAATAAAAAATTGTTTTTTCAAGATAAAAATGTATTTGCAAGTAAAACTTTAAAAATTTTCAAAAAATTTTATGAAACTTACCTTCTGAAACTTACCATACCGAATTTTTGTAAGACATGATAGTCCTTACATATCAAAATTCGTAGAAGTTAGCTAAGAAACGCAAGTATCGGCAAAATCGAGCTCAAAAAATTCGGGCGCCAAAAATTTTTCTGAAACTTACCATCTGAAACCTTACCATCTTAATACATGGTAAACCTATTCCCTACCTTAATACATTGGAAATCTATTCCCTATCTTAATACATAGCTTGGAGACCGGATACTCTATTCCCTATCTTAATACATGGGGGTCTCCAACCACCCCCCCCCCCCCCCACTCTCCCTCACCCTTCTACTACTCCAGCTCTTCCGGATACTCTATTCCCTATCTTAATAAATGGGAATCTCCACCCACCCCCCCCCACTCTCCCTCACCCTTCTACTACTGATGAGAAACAGGACCTGGGGAACAAGGTTTTGTCCGGGGAGTTCAGGTGGATGCGAAGAAGGCACAGACATGACCTGGAGGAGCGTGCCGATTCCATCATAACCTCTTCAACAGATGACAATTCCCGAAACTCAGGATTTGACACCTATTCAGACAGGAACTCGAGCTCGGGATCAGAACTGTCCGAACTAGCGATCCACACACTACTAGTGGAAACTCGGGCAAGGGATCTGGACAGAGAGGTGTACCAGGATCCTGACAGTGATCGCTACCTTATACCAAGCGAAAGAGTCTTTGACAACGCAGCGGATGATTTGGAGACAATAGCGGTATCGAAACGTTCGATAAGTATGTTGCCACAAAAAGAGGTAGTCAGGACTGATCTTCAGCCGTTCACGCAAGAAACACAGCCGCTGGCGAAGATTTGGTGCGTTAAGATGGAAGAAGACACACATTAGCCCAATGAGATGAATAGTCAGATGAGGGTCATGAAGACGTTCTTGAAGGCGAGATACAGACTCTTGGATCTTCTAAGGGCGCAGAGAAATGATCGCATGACAAGCAACCTGAAAAGGTGGATCGAGATTGGTGCTCCGGATAAAGGGGACCTCGAGGAAGACAGTAATCGTATCCTGAGACAGTACTTCATGCAGAAGGAAGGGAGGTTATATTTGAACAAGGACGGGATCGTGGCTTGCAAAAGAAGAGAGGAAGACAGAGTCCTATACAAGTATAACGCGATAGTGTTACCGCAACTCTATCAGACAGAACTACTATTCAGGTCACATGATCAGATGGGCCATCAGGGGATCGACAAAGTATATCAGAGGATCCTGAAGCGCTTCGAGTGGCCTGGGATGAAGAAGGCATGCGAGAAATGGGTAACAGCATGTCTGTCAAGTACGTCTTCATGACCCTCAACTGACTATTCAGCTCATTGGGCTGATGTGTGTCTTCTTCCATCTTAACGCACCAAATCTTCGCCAGCGGCTGTGTTTCTTGCGTGAACGGCTGAAGATCAGTCCTGACTACCTCTTTTTGTGGCAACATACTTATCGAACGTTTCGATACCGCTATTGTCTCCAAATCATCCGCTGTGTTGTCAAAGACTCTTTCGCTTGGTATAAGGTAGCGATCACTGTCAGGGTCCTGGTATACCTCTCTATCCAGATCCCTTGCTCGATTTTCCACTAGTAGTGTGTGGATCGCTAGTTCTGGCAGTTCCAATCCCGAGCTCGAGTTCCTGTCTGAGTAGATGTCAATTCCTGAGTTTCGGGCATTGTCATCTGTTGAAGAGTCTGTGACGGAGTCTGCACCATCTCCTGGGTCAGGTCTGTGCCTTCTTCGCATCCATCTGAACTCTCCCGACAGAACTTTATTCTCCAGGTCCTGCTTCTCATCAGGAACTTTTTCATCTATCTCAGACTCCCCGGACAAACTTTCTTGTCCCGGGTGTTGATCTTGTACTTGCTGGCTCTTCTCATCGTTCGTCTCCCCGGACAAACAATATTGCAGCAGGTTTTGTTCTGCCTTCTCACCTTCTTTATCCTGGTCCACGAAGGTGACGGTCTTCCTTCGCGTACTGTTTCCCTGTTCTTTTCGTCCGTAAGAAGTACTGGTTAAAATCTCGTGGGGTATTGAGGATACTAGTTGCTGAACTATTGTCCTACAATCCCTCTCGTTCTCTTCGTGTTGTCCTCTGGACGGCATGATCTTCACCTTCTCACTGACTGTTAGCGATGCCACTGCTGCTGTCCACTCGGGGTCATCTCTGGTCACTTCTCTTTCTAACAATCCACCCAGCATCCGCATCACTTGCGGTGTGACCTGCACCGTTTTATCCAATAATGAGAGGCTGTCTATGTTCATGCGAGATAGTTCTTGCTGGACCAGATTCGAGCGCAGCAACAGATCCAAGGGGACCGGGTCCTCCATGGACAGGATCTTTATCTCGGCTGCTTTCTCTACAGGTAACTCGGGGTGTCCTGGAATTGGATAACCAGACTTGTCTAACCATCTCGTTAAGGGAAGCGCTTCATAGGTTTCTTTGTCCAGAAACGAGAATCTCTCCTTTATTTCTGCTTGATTGGCTTGCCTTTCATAGAACTCAGTTTTCTTACTGAGGCTGTCAGCATTCTGGTGCTTGTCACGCATCCTGTGCTCGATTATCATGTGGTAGCCATCCAATCTTACTATCCATCTACCAATGTAACTCTGATCCATCGAGTAGGTCTTCAACCAGGATAACGCTCTGTTGTCTACGCGTAACTTAAAGGGAGCGCTCCCCAAGTATGCGCGGTATTTTTCCACAAATGTGACTACTGCAAACATTACTGCTTTTGGTGCGCCATATTTCATCTCAGTGTCACTCAAGACCTTGCTGCCGTATGCAATGGGACGGAGAACCGTTCTTCCGTTCCTTTCTTGCTCCTGATGCAATATTCCTGAGATGGCTACAACCGATGCATCTGTGTCGAGAACATACATGCCCTTTTCTGTAGGCATGCCTAGCACTGGCGCTTCGCTTAGTTCCCTCTTTATGTTCTCGAAGGCAACTTCTGCTTCGTCGTTCCATTCGAACTTTTTCCCTTTGTTGCGCATCAGCTTCTGCATCGGATACACCTTGTCCGCATATCCTTTAATGAACTCCCGGTAATAATTGGCAAACCCTAGGAAGCTCATTAGCTGTGTGTCCGTTCTCGGAGCCTTCCATGTCAACACAGCCTCTACTGCTTCCGGATCTGGCCTCACACCATGCCTGTCCACCATTCTTCCCAGGTACTTGATCGAATCCCTAAGGATTTCACATTTTGATGGTTTGCATTTCAAGCCTGCTCTTTTCATACATCCAAAGACCTCATCGAACCTATCAATGTGGTCTTCCAGGGTCGGTGTCGCTATGACTACGTCATCCACGTAACACATCACGAAATTCCCGTACTTCTTGGTCACTCTGGTCAAAGCCTGAGCCATCAGTCTTTGAAAAGTGGCCGTTGCATTGCACAAGCCGAAGGGCATCCTCTTCCACTGGTACAATCCCAATTCGCACGCGAATCCGGTTTTCTCTCTATCCTTCTTCCGCAGAGGGACCTGCCAGAAGGCAGAACCCAAGTCCAATGTGGTGAAGAACTTGGCATCACCAAGCTTAGAGAGGCTCTCGTCTATTCGCGGTATCGGGTACGCATCTTTTATCGTTACCGCGTTCAAGTAATGAAAGTCGCAACAAAACCTAAGCTGCCCCCTTTCTTTTTCGCCATTACCACCCCGCAAGCCCACGGCGATTTCGAGGGTTCTATCATGTCGTATTCAAGCAGCATTTCGATTTCCGCTCGGCACGCTTCCGACTTGTGTGGCGTCATCCGTCTCGCGCCTTCTCTGTGCGGAACGGCAACTTCCTCTAGTTCAATTTCGTGTTCGACGAAGTTACAGCAACCGATATCCGCCTTATGTTTTGAAAATACATCTGCGTTCCGATTTAAGAGGTCCCGCAATTTTTTGAAATCTCCCATTTAATTTCCCTTTTAAATGATCTATCTCTGGCAAAACTGGTTTGTCAGATTCTAGTTCATATGACGAGGGGCGTTTCGGAAAATTCGAGCAGACACTCTGACACACTGACACACAATAACACACTGACACACAATAACACACTGACACACAGTCTGTTTCGCGTTACAGAGAAGCTCCGGCCTAAAATCACCGAACTCTGACTATTTGGATTCGGTACTAAACAAACCTGTTTACTATCGCTTAACGAATTTAATTTTCTCTTTCTAAAAATTGCCACCACAGCTTGTCCTGGCTGTAGCTTCACTTTCCTATCTAAAAAAATTGGTACCTTGTTTTCGTCTGTTATTATCCTATTAATTGGTTTCTTAACATACTTCCGGTCCGGGTTTCTAATCCGTATCAGACCGTTGTTCAAGTCAATCATCACGTCAAAATTCCTGACAAAATCTCTGCCCAAGATGAATTGGTCGGCGTCGTCCAAATTCTCTACCACCAGGAAGCTCATCCAAAGATCCCGTCCTCCCATGTGGAGGACCGTTATTGTTGTTCTTCCGGCTACGTAAATAGCTCCTCGACTGGCGGCGGCCAGTCGGAGATTCGTTGGAATTAGATCTTCCCTCGTGAAGCCCATTCTTTCCCAAGTTTTTATCGGCATCACACTCACTACCGCTCCTGTGTCCAGAAGCCCTGTGACTCCGACTTTTGTTTCGTTGGTGTCGAGCAGATGTGCAGTCACATCTGCTTCATACCCAATGTGTACTGCATCTTGTTCCATCATGGCGTCATGGCCTATCCTGCGGACTTTGAGTTCCTCCTCACCCAAATAGATCTGCCCCATTTGGTCATCATCTGTTGTTACATAAGTCCTGGTGTAGATACCGATTCCATCCACGTTCAGCATCACTTGATACGGCCCATAGACCTCCAGGTAGCGTCCATGAAGTTTCTTCATGCGAGGGCCACCTGTTGTTAGTAGTGCTCGCACAGCTCTCGACTCAGTGCGTGGCTCCACCTGCCTCAGATAATCTGCATATGTGTCCAAATGCATCAAAGTGAACTCGGATGGTTCACTCAGATTTCTGATTACCTGGTGTCCAGCCACTGAAATTATCGACTGTATCTTGCTTCCTTGTAGAACCATGCCGAACCTCTGACCGGAGTTTCATGCTCAAACTGCTTGTTGCTTTAGTCTCCTCGACCTCCGTTGCTTCGAAGGTATTCAGTTGTTCCTGTAGTTTCTCATCTCCAGTTCGATTTTCACTTTTTGTTCGATCTCTTTCGTCACCAGTTCCCGCTGCACTCGATTTAGAGCATCCCTCGCGGCTGCCCTATAATCAATCTTGAAGTCACCGACGGCAGTCACTGGTTCTGGTTCACATGTCTCTTCAGTTACCGCTTGCATTTTCTTCATCGCCAGCTCTTGCGGTTTTTCTTTTCTCCGCGCCTCCGCTTCACTCAACAGGCGATCCTTGCTGGCTTTCACTCCTGATAAAGCTTCCTCATGCCTTGGATGCTTGATGTCTGCCACTGCATCCCAGAATTGTGGACAATCTGATTTAAAATGACCTTCCAAATTGCAAAAGAAACACTTCGGGCCAAATTTCGCAATTACTCCTCTCATGAAATCCTCATGGTCAACTTCTGACGCATCTTCGTCCTCGAGGCTAAACCCTATTGCTTTCATGCCTTGTTTGTAAGTTGGGCATGCTGACACATGATGGTCCGTTGAACTGCTATTGGCACAAGAGCGTCTCTTGTCCATATCATCCCTCGGTTTGTACCAGTTGTTCCTTTGGTTTGCTGGTCCGTTGTTAAAATTGCCATAATTGTTCTTATAGTAACCAGATCTCGAAGGAGGTTTCAATAAAAGGTATTCTTTTGACTTGAGCCTCAACTCCTCTGGTGTTGGCGCATTGGTTGATAATGGTGTGTAATGAGTTGCCAGCATTGTCCGAAGTTCATCATTCTTCACACCATCAATGAAATTTGAGGCTACCGCCAGGTTCATCCTCCGGTTCGACTCATCCGGTTGGCTGCGTCTTCTCAGCATTTCCAAGTCATCGAGAAACTTGTCTATCGTTTCGTCTTCTAGTTGCCTCCGTTTCTCGAAGCGCATCATCGCTTGGTGTCCCTGCACCCCTGATCCAAAACGGTTTAACAAGATTTTGAAGATTTTCTCGGCTGTGTCACGCTGATATTGCTTCTTTGCCATGACGCAGTTCAGGGCTGTCCCTTCCAAGTTGCTGGTGAGCGCACTGCATTCTTGTCTTTCCGACAAGTCCTCTTCCTCGAAATGCAGTTTCATTACCTCTATCCAGGTATCAATACAGCCATCAGATTCGTCTTTATAGCATCTTGGTTTCTTAAATACTCTTCTGGACTTCTCACTGCGTTCATTGGTTCTGGATAACCTTGTAAGGAATGTCTCCAAAGACCTGTTTAGAGGTTCAAAGGCTGTGGCCATTGCCGTAGCATCTCTCGAGTGCCCCGCCTGAGTATCAGTGCGCCTTGTTAATGTCTCTGTATTCGGTGCATCCCTGCAATCCGAAACGCCATGAGTGTTTCCGCCTTGGCCCACATGACTCCTCCCTGGGCTCGCATGTCTCCTGTTTCCGGAATCACTTCTCCCAGTCGCATGTGTGCCTTGCGTCGGTCGTTCGTTAGAGGTCTGTCAGGTTCCCGATGAACTTGCTCTACTGTTCGGGCCCCATGTTCTATTACCCCTTGTGGCATAGCCTGATGAACTGCCCCTACCTCTAGTGGATCCATATGTCCTCCTCCTTTGATGGTCATTGAAGTTCACCTTCGGCTCCCTGCTGGGACCTCCCGAGTTCGGTTCCCCTTCTTTTGGTCCACTTTTTCTGCCTAGTAGCCCGTCTAACCTATCCATGATAGCCTGAGTTCGCCTCCTCATCATCGCGTCTATCTTTGTGTCAAGAGTCCCAAGAGACTGCTCTTGCTGAATTTTTAACTTCTCCATGTCGTCTCTTAAGCGTCACTCTCTCTGTTCCGCTTCTCTTGTCATTCTCGATAAGTCCTTCGCTATGTGCTCGTTCTTTCTTTCAAGCGTTTTTCGCTCCTGCCAACTTCTTGTCTATTGCGGTTTATTTCTTCTTGCAGACTTTCTCTTTCAATGTGAACTGCTCTTTCTAGTTCACTCATTCTTATGGACATCTGTTCATTTTGTTCTCCTAGACTGTCCACTATGTTGTTCAAGGCTTCTTCTAGTGCTGCCCCGTTATCCACGAGTGGCGTCACTAGTGGCGGTGTAACCCTGTCAGTCCCAAGTAGCTTCGTGCTGGTCGAGATTCGGGCCTTGACTCTCTGCTTCGACGTCTTTTCATTATCCACCTCAGGATTCGCCAATGCGTTGCCTAAGCCCTCTGTTTCTACTCTCCCCAGTTTGCGGCTCTTAATTTGTCATTATCGCGAAGCCTCTCGACTGGCCCGGTGTGTTTACCTCTTTGCTTATCGTTCTCACCACACCAAATTTGTCCATGGTTCCAGTCTCTCTCTCGACGTATGCCTCATTCTCCTGGGTCGAACTATTGAGGCTGACTTGAGATCCAAAATCCACTTGCTCGTCTTCATCCTCTTCTTCCTCCTGGGATTCACCTTCATTTCCTGTGCCCACTCCAATGGTGAATGGAAAGATGTTTCCTAAGGTGTTCCTCATTCTTTCTGAGAACGATGAGGACGTTGTTTGTTTCTCAGCCCCGCCTGCCATCAAAGTGTTGTCTGTTGGAGATCTTCTAGTTGCCACTATTTCAGTTGAAATGTCGGACAGTTCCGACATCTCCTCTCGATCCAATGTCCCGGTGGAAGTGGCAAAGTCATGGCCTTGTTCTACCGGAGTAGATTCACTCGCCAGCCTCCTGCCTATCCCTTCCAGTCCATGTACTTCCTGGTTGTCATTCATGGCCTGGTCCGTATTGACCTCCACTTCTAACAGTTCTTTACGCTCTTCTGAGGTCTTCTGACTTCTCGTTTCAACCATTCTGCCTGAAACCGTCTCCCCTTTGTCGGTCCGGGCTCGTTTGATCCGATCCACAAAAGGGTCGGTCATTGTTCTTTTTTGCTTTTTAAGTATTAATTTCCTAGAGCTATTACCTCGTTTAGGTATCCTTGACTTGTCTAGACTCATTCTCAATCTGTCACTTCTTAATGCCTATACACTCAATTTGATTGCTAGTGACCTTATTGTTTGACTATCAAAAATAATGACACAACACAATAAATTTCACAAGATTCTATTAAATAGTGACCACGAATCCCTGTATGTTATCAGAGTACAGTTTGTATATAATTTATTCACACTAACCGATTATCGTTCGTAAGATTTGAGAAATAGCACAATATGATGTTATCAGTCAATTTAAAAGATAGTGTACTCACTACTTAATCAAGCACAAATTATCTTGATTTAAAATCAAAAACAAAAAAATATATATAATGACAGAATATGAATATCTCTTATATAAAAAAAACGTATGTGTATTGTACTTTTAGTCGGTCGCAGTACATAAGTTGAACTCGTCTTTTAAAGAAAAAGCTTTCCCTGCTCGGTGCTGCACCAAACAGACAAAACTTTGAAGGCAGTAATTTTCTTAAGTGGGCGTCTATTGCACCCACCGAGTACTGTGTTACCTATCTGCCTTCGGACTGCCCGAGCTAGACCTACTAAAATCCTCAGGGCAGTCACTTTTCACAAAAACGTATTGGGTTTCAATCCACACCAATGAATTACGTTCTTTTTAATTTAGACTTAGTGTCGCGAATATCCGAGTTCGGACCTGTTTTGTTTTGGTCTGGTTTTTACTGAAGGCAAGTTACCAGTGCAGTCACTGATTCCTAGCCTGTCTGCTAATAACCTAATACCTCTGACTGTAGTCTTTCTTCTGTTTACCTAAGTCCTTCAATAAAAAAATATACCCCTCTGGATTGGCAAAAATAGGACCCTTCCGGATTGGCAAAAATAGGCCCTTCCGGATTGGCAAAAACAGGACCCTTCCGGATTGGCAAAAATAGGACCCATCCGGATTGGCTAAATTTAGACCCCTCCGGATTGGGACCCCTCTGAGTTAGCAAATATAAGACCCCTCCGGATTAGGAACCCTCCGGTTTTGTGAAAACAAGACCCCTCCGGATTGGGACCCCTCCGAATTTGAAAAATTTTGGACCCCACCGGATTGGGAGCCCTCTGGTTTTGTAAATGTAGTTTTCCGGAGATTTTCTTCTTTCAACCTATACCCCTCCGGATACGTTCTCCGATGCTATTTTGCTTTTTCAATTAACTAGGAAGGGTATGTAATGCTATCCTAGACCCTTCCGGATTGAAGTTAAGCCTCTTATTTGACAATTCACGCTAACGGTGAAGGGTCTTATCGTTAGCTTAACTTCGGCTCGATTAAGGTTTTCCTGTGCCTTTAGCCTTCCCTTTTCGTCGAGAACAGCCTAAAGTTACTTTATTCAACCGCTGTTACCTTTTGGTAGGGGTGTAAGGGCTTTTCTAAAAAAAAATTTTTATAAAACGTGAAGGGTCTACCCTCCAAATTGGTGAATTTGCTAAAAACAATCTCAAAAACTTTTCACGCTTACTTTTTCGAAAAACTTTTGTCCCTATCAGTAAGCTCAGCTAATTTCTGATCTATTGGTACCAAGATCAACTGGATATGCCCCGTAGTTCCAAAGTTATTAACCAAAACGTCTTTTTTTTAAAGTCAAGAAATTTCTCTCTTATAGGTTCCGCCTAATTTTTTCCGCAATTCTGTTCTTTTTGACCTGAAAATTATTGATCCGAGCTCAGAAGGCCTACACTCTTCTAGTTTAATGCAAAAGACCCGATCTAAAACGCTTTAGTAGAAAAAAATTGCGAAAAACTATGCTACCTGGACCCCTCCGGATTGATGAATCCACCAAATCAAACACGTTAAGTTCGATTTCTCTGCAACCCGGAAGGTTTTCGGGTATCGGGTTTTAAACTTGTAGATTCACTAGTGGAGTTGTCCGAACCACTATTTTTACTGTCCTAACTCAAAAATTTCAAAAAAAATTTTGAATTTATAGTGTTTCGTACTATCAAAAATAGTGAAAATTCGGTTTTCGGTACCAAAATAGTTCCAACCACTTCCTGACTAAACTTAACCGGTTCTATCTATTATAGTAGTGCTGTTACGATGTAACACACTAATTTAGCGGTTTTTTCTTCGTTTCAAAAAATATCGATATCTCAAAAATCGCGACTTGTGGGGGGATCAAAATATCGCTCATTTGACCCTAAAAACCGGTCTGCTTTCTGTGTTTTTCACTGAAAAACGGTATAGGAGTATTAATATAGGCTATATAAGTAATAATATTAGTAATACTATACCCCTCCGGGTTTGTTTAATATCCGAATTAAGGTGCTTAACTCGGATATTCGCAGTTCGGTGAAGGGACACTACAGTGCAGCACTGTCGAGCCCCCCACAGATTACTAACTTAATTTTTTGTACCAAAAGGGATACAAAACTTGTTAACGATACCCAACAGTCGATTGTTGTTGTCGTTGAGCCTCCTGTTGTTGCTCCTTGTACTGCTTGCCGGATCAGTCTTCTCCCAAGACCCTTCCGAATTGAGCGCAAATCAGCTGACCCTTCCGGATTGAGCGCAATTTATCATTAACGTGCTTAAATGCTCAAAAAACCCTACAGTACAAGCCTCACAAACGGGCTACAAAATTGATCGTAACAATACTGACTGATATAAATGCCTGTAACAACAATATATCTATCAACAACAAACGGGAGGGTCGGATCACATCTTGTCTGGGGGGATGATTTCTAGTGATTTTTTACTTTTTTACTGTTTTTGGTTTTTTCGGTTATTTTTTTATGTTTTTTGTTTTTCTTGGGTACTATACTACTTTTTGTTTGGTTTTATATATATCTTTAAGTGTTTTTGGTCACAAACCTCTCAGGGAACGAGGGAATGGCCGATCCCCCCACCCTTCCTGATTCGTGAATTTTTGGTCATAACTAGGTTAAAAAGCTATTCACGGTAATCCGGAAGGCTTCCGCGTTCCGAACTACCCTTCCGCCCCGGCGGTTTAGGCCTATTAAGGGCGTTAATGTGAGCGGTTCTGCCGGTCATGATGTTAAAAAAGAATAACAACCAGGAGCGCCATAAAAACATGTATGTAACATTCGCCCGGAAGATACATATCGACGGAAAATAAAACTAAGTCCTAAGACGACTGGCTAACGTCAAAACAGGGCTTTACATGCTTTTAACCGTCTCTACCAAGCCAGTACTTTCGGTGGTCTTTCTAACATCGGGTCGACAAAAACGTTACTGCTTTCGGCTTCGGTCAAAACACTCAAATTAACTAGATTACATGCAGAAATAGTGAGCTCATGGCTGGGTCTCAGTATCCCCAGACCACGAGGTCACTCCTAAAAACAGGGCTACTACTTAAAATATATTACTATTGTTTTTGTTCAGTAGATAAAAATCATCATCTCCATCGAAGATGGATCAACCCTTTCCCCCAACTCCTAGCTTCTCATCTTAGCAGAATGAATTCAGATGTTAATTAGATTCAATTCAGGGCATAATAGGGAAGCTAAAAGTTCATTTAAGATGATAAAATTTTCAGTCCCGAAACCCCTCCTGATTCTCGAATCCACTGAATCAAGCTCGCTAATCTTGATTTCTTCTTAATCCGGAAGGCTGTCCTCCACCCTTCACCGTTGTCTGCAACGATCTTGCAACTATTGTAGCGACACAATAGTTGCAACTCGGAGTGTTCTCTGTTACTCTGTAACTCGTTGTCGTTTTCCAATCTCGATTTCGTAGTTGTTGTTAGCGCAGCTAATGTTGTTCTGTTTTTCTTTCTTGTTTTAGCCAAAATGGCCTTTTCTGACGTTTCTCAGAAATATGACGTCATAATTCGAATTTTTGAAATTTTAAAATACCAGAATATTCCAGCCCTCACCGTTTGGCCAATAGTTCCAATAACGTTCTGAATTCTTAATAATCACCAATCCGGAAGGCTCGCTGCTAAAAATTCGAATTCTGCAGATATTGCATTTTTCGCATTCTGGTCAAATGTCACATACTCCCCGGACAGTCCGGTCAATGTCCTCATTGAATCACGCAATGTTCGTAAAATGGTTGCAGTGTCATCGAACAGAATATACAAAATGCACGAAATTACTTTTATCCACGTCACATCGACTCACTGCAGAATATAAATGGCATCATACTACATCACTAGAGCCTTCAAATTCTCTCATTAATCTGCACATTGAGGATATGACTTAAGATAAAACATATTTTCTGACTTCCAATGTCAATGTCCCGATTAAAACTTTTTCTCTTAGATTTAAAAGGTGTTGGCTTGCAGGACAGTCCTGCCAACCAACAAGCTAAAATTATCCTACTACGCTTTTCCCTTCGGAAATCTTGCTTGTTATTGTCCTGAATACTAAAACTAAGAAACTCTGTGGTTAGAAAGAACAATGAAACAATCTCCCTCTTCGAGAGATTACTCAAGCCTTCCATGTCACCACAAAGTGATCAGTTCTCCTAGCTGGTTAAAAACAGTCATGCAGGCTGGAATATTTAAATATACTCCTTCACTTAAGCCTTCCTAAATAAATAGTAAGTGAGTGTCTCTAAAGCCACTTCAACTAAAATCAAAATGCAAATCTATAAATGCAACAATTTCAAAACTCAACTTAATGTTTCAGTTTTCAATTACAATTTGATTGCTTGGTTTCTCACTTGAGTTTTTCACACACGTAAAACATTCTGAGTTTTAACTTTTCTTCATCACTCCTTTGTTTTCTTCTTTTTTCGTCGTTTAGAAGTTCTAAAACTTCTAAATTCTTCTAATTTCATCTCTTTTTTCATCTTGTCTTTCGGTCATCCGTCAATGTTCCATTTCTTCCTCCTGTGATACTGACTCTGCACTCTCAGTTTCTGTATCTTGTAACGCGTCGTTAGCTATCCTGACGCTGCTGGAAGCCGTCCTCCAACACTTCTGCTCTTCCACCCTCTGTTTACAACAAGGTAGGGGATCCACGTTAGATTCTCTGTTTCTACAGAAGCTGTTGTGGAGACACAACGTCACGTTTCTCTCCAAATCTTCTTTCAGCATCTCTGCCTTCTCCATTCCACTACGTTCACTCGTCCTGGAAATTCTTTTCACAGCGGTGGTCACTGCATTCCGATGAGTCACGAGAGCTCGCTTGAAAGCTCCTGCTCCAATGTCCAGCTGATATTCACTGTACACCCTGCCGTGCTTCGACATATGCTTTTTCGCATACTCGTACAACCATGCAGTCATGTTAGCTCTGAACCATGGCATCAATCGTCTCCTTGCCCATATCTTCTTCACCTCCATCGGAATGTTCAGAATCTTGCACATTGTCTCAAAAAGATCTAGATCTTTCAGACAATCTATTTTCCGCAACTGTTCTCTCGTTGGCGCTTCCTGTCTATTGTTCTCTCTTACATGAGCTTCCAGCCATCGTATCGCCATCATAACCCCCACTATTACTATCGTAATGGGCTGTGATGAGTCTGGTAAACCCATGGAGAGCAGCTCTCCAGAGTCCCAGATCAACACCAGATTACTACGCTTGGGATACCACCAGGTCTGCAGCAAGCAGTGACAGGGAAACTCGTCATGTGTCAACATGATGCCCCTCCAATAGCGCTTTCCCGAAGCTTCCAGTAATGGCTCTACTTCCATCATCACTCGGTGGATTTCATCATTCTCGTCTACTGTATTGTAATCTGTAACAGTTGATCCTCTCTGTTTCTGTCTTTCAAAGTCACTGAAGTTCCCACTCACGTATCCCATGAAGTTCTTTCCTAGTATCGACTCCAATTCTTCTTTGGTTCTCTCTGGAACTGCTGAGAACATCTTACATAGTAACTCGTAAGACTTCTCGGACATTCTCGCCAATCTTACACACTTCGGAACTGAGAAGGCTTGATCCACGATCGTTCTTGTACTCGTCACGTCCACAGCCACGAAATGTACAGGATATCTGCTCCTGCACATTGGAGCCAACGTTGAACCCACCAAATATCGTGCTCCTGATGGTCTACAATAAGTCTCGCTGTGTCTGATGTTCATTTCTGTCTCGATTGCTTCCCTCCATTTCCCTATGTATTTCTGTTCAGTCTGCAGAACTCCTGGGAATACTTCTACACTGATGGCTGTGACCACCTCATGTTTCTGTTCCAGATTCAATAGTGACTCTAAAGAACCAAACATGCTGTAGAATCCTAGTGCAGTCACTAGATTCACATCGGTTCCTCCATGGCAAGCTGCTATCAGTTCCGTTTCTGTTCTAGCTTTCATCACTACATTTCCAAACAATACCGTCAATTGCTTGTGTTCTTTCTCCAGGGTCTTCACACAGTCCAAACCTCCACAAACGTGACCCTCCAGTCCACAGACTTCCGCCAGACAGCTACCAGGTTTGACCCAGTCTTCTGGTCCCCAGCCAGGCAACTCCACTTTATCTTCTCCGTTGCTCTTAGAGGCTGTTATCATCACATTATATATGATGTTGAGGTCACGCAGGTTACAGTCTGCATTCATTTCCCTCTGTACGTCTTGTGTCGCCCGTAATATTGAGTCAGCGTTGGGACTAGGACACCATGATGGACTCATCAATTCCCACACTGTCATCAAGCTCGTTCTCAGTAATTCATCTGAGAATCCCAACCCAAACTCCACTCTTTTGTCGGATTTTGGTACTGAAGGTGCAGTCACCTCTTCTTCCAAGACCAGTCCCAATTTGGCCTGTGGATTGTTAACGCTCTTAATCGTTACAATTCTGGACGTCCAGAATCTTAGCAACACCGCCTGTTCATAATCGAAGAAGCAATCGCGTATGTCTTCACTCAGGAAAGGATTGTACGCGATCCCTATGATCCCGGATACGTAGCCATACGATTTCTTCTTGATCGGTCCACAGTATTCACTGGATTTCGGCAATGCTCCCATAGATTCTTTAGTGAGTCTCAGCTCCTTGTTTCAGAATCTCCTGATTTCGTCTATCTTTTTCATGGGTTCAAACTCCTCAGGTTCTTTCATGTTCACCCTCATCGGTTTACTTTGCTGCATATCCAGCAGTGCTAGCAAGAATAAGGCTTTCGTTCGCTCATCGCCTTCCCTCAACATTTTAACACAAGTGTTCAATGCAGGTACTGAAATCTGCTCTATCAGGAATCGAATGAAACAGAGAGCGTCTCTCCGCTTCGCACACGCTACTGCTGCTCCCTCCTGGACTATCAGATCCCTCAGATTCGTCATAAGGAAAACCTTTTCTTCTTTTGATCTCTTCCTTTCCTCTGAATCATATTCTTCGCGAGTCAGCCCATCATGCACCAGGCGAACCTGAGTTGTAACTCTGTTCTTACGTAAGGTACTGCCACGAGAGCATGTATTCTTGGCGTAGTCCTCATTTCTTCTTCGAAATACCTCAACACTACTGCTTTCCATGGAAGGCTCACTAACTGCTCGATCGTTTCCGCCTGTATGTCAGACGACGCCAAAGTCCCGTACGCCTTCTGCTTGAGGGTGGTGCCTTGCAACATCGTTTCCAGATAACCCTCCATGGCTTTTTCGTCTTCCAGGGCCATCACATACCCTCTAGCCGAGTTTCGGTATTCCAACATCTCCATGTATCCACCAGTGGGTTCATCTATCGACACAGTCTCCGACACTGTCAGTCGGTTGTATTCCATTGGTGTTAGTTGTCCTGCGACACTTCCCTTTCCATGATTCATGGGAGATGGCTTGAAGTCTTTCATTTTGCTCTCTCCACATTGGCTGAGTATTTCCATTTCTAAGGTTGCTCCAGTCAGAGTGCGGTCACTCCTTTTGGATTTATAACCGGTTGACTTTATCCCCGCCATGAGAATGGGTGGCACCATCGCTATATCAGTTAATATTCTATCTCTGCCAGACAATTGATAATCACCTTGCCCCAAATCCATGACCTCCTCAACTCGTTTCCTTTTCGCTGAGTTACCAGCTTTCATCGATATTTCTGAATCCACCTTCGTCTTTCCAACTCTCCTCGGCATCACTCTGCTGCCTAACTTCATTTTCATCGCATTGATTTTATCAATCACCATTTTTGATCGCATCGTCCCTCTCCTGGTTCTTGACAGATACACCACCTCTCCTTCATCGTCCTGCGGTGTCATCTTGATGGGAGAATTCGCTTCACTCTCATCAGTGGCTGAGTCGATCAACAACTCACTCAGTCTCCCTTCACACTCATCAAGCTTGTCCAGTACTTCTCTCATCAAGGGTTGGTTGAGACCCGTTTTCAGAATAGACTGGGTCCCATAGCTTTGAACCACGATCCAGACTTCTTCCATAAACGCCACTCTGTCCAGCTTGCATCCCGTCCTACTCTCGTGGTCTCGGTGATGAACTTCTCATTCTTCTTCGGGCAGCGTTCCCAACAAAGGTACTCTGGCTGAAGCCTCTATTCTTCTCCTCCGAGGTGATTCCATGAGGATTCTCTGGTCATTATTTCTTGAATTGCCAGGAGAGCTGCTCTCCGGCAAATTCCGTTTCATTTCCATAAAGGCTGACGGAGGCTCCACTGTCGAGATGCCTTCATCCGCTGGCTCAGTCGTTTCCAATGTATCTGCATTGTTCTCAAGATCACTGAAGATATTGAAATCCAGGCTGGATGTTCCTCCTGTCGATGCCCTGTCGTCTTCCCCACCAGCTTGATCTTGTTGCATGGGTTCTTCGGTTTGACGGCTTCCACTCTGTCCGTCATTTCCTTCAGATTTATCTTTGTTCGGGCTCGATGGTCCTTGTTCGTCATTTTCGGCTTCTTCCTGGAATCTCGGTATGAGCAGTGTACCGGCCGATTTATCTTCCTCTTCTCCATGGACCACTTTGATTTCTTCGCAGCCGAAGGGTGCTAGGAAGGTTCTCGTCTGCAGTATTCCTCCCACTTTCGTCTCTTGTTTCACACTAGTCAGGATTAATGAGGCTTCAGGCAATTCGATCCTGCCTCTCATCCTCATCGGAGCTAAGCTTAATCCCTTCCATTCCTCATCAAATCTTCCAGGCTTGGGAGTCGCGGCGTTGCTTATTCGCCTTCTCGTGTAACACGGCGGCATTTCTCCCTACAAAGTATGGATCCATCGTTCCCACGAAATTCCCTACTCTCCTTTCATTGGCTTCGAATGCTCCCAATCTAGGAGTCTGTACCACGGAGACTGCTCCGAGCAACATCCTTCTTATCAGAGGGAATTCAGGGATTGCCTCCGGCAGCTTCTTGTAATCGCCCCAGTCCTTCGTCTCTTCTCTCACTTTGTGATATGCTGCAGTGAGATGAGGCACTCTGGTTATTTCACCATTCGTTTTATCATAGGGTCTCAGATTCCAAAGCCTTGGAAACACCTCGATGTATCCTCTTTCTACTTCTCCCATGCGATCACGGAAGTGGTCGTCAAAATTGATGACTGTCATCTCTGGCTCCGATATTTTCGCAAATAACAGATCTTCACTCATGAGCTCCCGTAATGTGTGCTGCTCACACCAGTTCAGTGTACTACCGTCCACTGCCGATATGAGGTTCAGGTGCAGCACCGACATCCTATATGCTTCCACTTTAACGTCAGGGAACGCAAACGTGACTGCTGGTCCATAGATCACTGTCACGAACTCCGTGAATCCTCTGATCAGCGCCAAGGGATCGGTTCTCATAGCCAAGCTCAGATCAGTTAACAGTGGCATGCCTCCAACATGTCGTCTAACATCTTCCTCTCTTTCAATCGTCTCGTCTTCTCCCGTTCCAAAGCGATTTTGTTGTAAGAGATACTGGATAAGAGTGTGTCTCAGGTCTCTTATCTTGTTCCACGAGTCCGTGGATTTCTTCATATCCAAGTTCCTCACTCTCTCTTTCATCTGCTCTGGACAACGTGCCAGTTCCATTAGTCCTCCCAAGTTTCCGTGGGTGATGGCAATCAATGTCAGAAGTCCGTCTAGCCGCAGGTTCTGAATTCCATCGGTGAGCAGCATCGCCGGTCCTTTCACGAAACTCTCCGCTCCGAATGTCACGAACAAGGCTATTAATTCCACTATCGATACTCTCACTACTGCTTGGAGGAATTCCTTTATCAAATAGTGCGAGACTTTCGGGTAAACTTTTGCCAAGAAGGACGCGGTCCATCCGGCTCCCAACCCTTCTAGCATGCTGTCTGTCCTTTCAAAGCCCTCCTTTCCTTTCATTTCATGGGTCCAGAAAGTTTCCAGAGTAATCTGACACATTCTGTTTACAAACTCAGCAGTCTTTTCTCCGGCATTTTCCGCCAGGTTCACCTCCTTCAACAAGTAGGCATGCATCTTCGTGATCATCACGGGGCCTTGCTCAAAAGCATCTGCACCCAATGCCGCTACTCTAGGGTTCAGGTGTAGCCACTGGTTGGCTTCCGGCTTGGTTCTCAGAACCATCGCCTCCAGATGAGCTCTCGTCTCCAGTGAGTTTTTCCTTCTTGTGTCTTCTCCTGCCACTTCCATTGCTCGGAACCATAAGTCGTTGGACATTGCCGTGATCACTCGATGGTCGTCGTCTATTCCCGGTTTCAGTTTGAGTTGTCGACTGAAATTGGACAGTTCCAAGCCCAGCACTTCGTCCAACAATAACATGTGTAGCGCGTGGTCCTTGAATCCTCTCATCGTGTTTGAGATATCTGACCATACTGCAGGCAGTTCAGCCTTAAGTGGCCTCAGGTTCTCCATTTCTATCAGGCGATTCGGGGCTGATATGATCACATCATATTTTCCTTCCGAGAGTAAGGCCACAATTGCATACACGAATTTCAGTCCATCCGGGAGCTGTGCATATCCCGGACACAACGCGAATACTACTCTCAATGCCACTTTATTGAATGACCCCTCCTTCGTCGCATCCACCACTTCACCCATCGACTCAAGGATGTTATTTATCGCTGGCCATACAGCGTTCTCTGCTGTTGTAGGATCTCTGAGTCTGCTCAGAAAACCTCTACTGTGTAGATGGTCATTGATGCCAGCAACCTCAATCGTAATTGGATTCATGTCCGTCTGCCTTTGTACCCCTATAGCCAAAGATACTGATTGCAGTAGGTCCAGGTCGACCGCTGTCAACATTATGACGTCCGGCCAAAACAAAGACTTGGAAGTGTACACGAACTCTGAATTCGCTACTACCATAATCTTGGCCTTCCTCATCTCTGCTTTGTAATAGGCGGCGAAGATGGTTTCATCTTTCTTTATCTCTGTCAATCCGCCATATCTTTGGGCATCACCATCTTGGTTCACTAGTTTTGGGAACACTCTTTCCTTCACATGACCAGGTGGTGTCGTCAGCTGCCTGAATATCTTCACGTGTTGTCCAATCGGCGCTCTCGTCGTCAGGATTCTTCCTGGTCTCTCTTCACGATTCCCCTCATCATGGTTCAATCTCACATCTTGCAACGGTCTCGCATTCACTGGTCCCATCGTGTTGTTAGAGGGCAGTCCCTCCAAGTCAGCAAATCTTAAGGCCGTCGTGGAGCTGAAATTTATGCTAGCGGCTATCAACCAGTCTACGCCGGTTATCGAGTACAATCTGCTGACGGATAGCATCGCTCCATTCAGCATCCTCCTTGCATCTTCGATGAAGCTTACTCTCTGAAGATCCAGCTTCATTAGTTCGTCTTTGTATATATGCCAGGGAGACGGTATGGGTCTCGACCACATCAATGAGCCTCTGCTCGGTCTCTCCTCTCGACTGGTACTCGTCGTCTCCGATCTAGTGTCCGATCTAGATGTGCCTGCTGTCTCTTCGATTGGGTTGACAGGTCCTATTCTTCTCCTAGGATGAATAGTCCTCCTCATCGTTGCTTCTCCCAATCGATCCTGTACGTCTGTTCTTCGACCTGGTTCGCTGGAGTTTTGTTGCCTGTAGTTCGTGACGGCCGGGACCGTACCCAAGCGTGTTTCCAAGCTAGGAGGCACAAAGGTGGTAATCACCGCGTCACTCACTGTTCCTTCTTCCTTCAGCACTCCTGTGTCAAAGAGTTCTGCTTCCAGCTCGTCCAACCGCTCTTGGAAGACTCGATTCAACCAAGCTTGTCCTTCAATACTGTCGAAGTGGGTGCCGTCTGTGGTCAGTCTGGCCTGATCCATGGCTCTCAACTCATGTTCGATGTCCATGAGGATCATTCTTCCGGCGTTTCGACTTGCTAGGTTCCTCAAGATGTTGTTCCACCTGACGACTCCCTCGTTGTGCCTTCTTCCTGATGCTGTCAGGCTTCTCGTATTCATTGGCACAGTGCAAACGGTCAGTACCGCGCAACTGAATTTCTGCCAGAGGGTCGTAAAGAAACACACCATCATTGACTCCCATAAGGCTTCCTGCTCGTCTGAACCTCTGGAGATGTCATTCGACCCAACTAAGATCATCACATTGGGAATCCTCCCTGGATTCATCAGTTCCACCATCCGATATAATTGGGCTATCGTCGCTCCTCCAAAAGCCATCACCGTGGTGACCCACGAGGTCCTCAAATTTGACAGCACTCTGACCAAGCTGTCTCCCAGTATCAGATGAGATGTCCCGAGCGGTGGTTGCTGCAGGTTCACAGCTGGGCTCCAGGTAGCTCGATTGAAGCAGGCCCTCGGATCTGTCTCCGGAACTCCCGTGAAATTATATTTCAATTGATTATTCTTCTGCACGTCTATTATGCGAGACACTTTCTTCGCTGGCATCTTTCGTACTTTCCTCTCTGGGATTCTCGAGCTCCCCATGAGTGGTGTCACGTTACTTATCCCTTGTCTGATCACGGTCTGGGAGAGTTTTACTCTGCCCGTATCGTCAATCGTTCCATAGGGTGCAGTCACCCCGGAACCTGGCGCATTCTTGTTAGCGACCAGTCGTCCAGCTGTCTCTATCAGTTTCCTCACTGTCTGTTCTACGACGGGGTCATCCAAGGTGTCACTAGAAACCGGGATCGTTACTCGATTTGTCTCTACTGGAGGTCGTGTCTCCGTTGTTTGACTCATTTCTCGAGGCGTCAAGAGCTCCATCGGGGACTGCCCACGAGGAATATCCCTTGCAGGTATCACTTTCTCCACGGCTGTTGTCAACGCCATCTGCTCCGATCGCTCTTTGTATTCCTGCCTTAAGCGCTCAATCTCTTGACCCTGCTTTTTGTTGCAGTCTTCAAACAACTTTCTCCACATGTCCCGATCTTCCTCCATCTGGAGCATGCTTCTGGTCATCTCGTCCAGCTCCTTCTTCGTACTTTTCAGTTCTTCGTTCATCTCATCCAGACCTTGCATGGTTTGGTTCGTCTGAACTTCCTGTCCTACTTTCGCCCTTTTTGGTGGCACAGCTGCTCTCAGTGGTGAACCAGACGAGGTCGCCTCGCTGTTCATCTCCCGATGCATTCTCGTCAGCCCAGGTTTGGGCTTGGAGGGCATTGGCATCTCACCTGGTTGGTAAGTCCTAGAACTTCCCAATCCAGGCTCATTCGCCAAGTCACTCCCTGAGAGAGCCCCGTTTCTCCACCTCATCACTCTCATGTTCGGGCGGTCTAGTACTCCTCTTTCTCCATATGCTGCCATCAACAGGACTTCCGTGGGGCGGTCCCCACGGTTGTCGTGCCCCAAGATGTTGATCAGGGCGGTCAGCAACATGACTACCTCTGGGTCCTCCAGAGCGAAGTCTCGATCGATCAGCCGACGATAGATCGCATCTATCATCGGTCCTACATATGCCTCTGCCAGGTCCATCAATTCAGCCAAGTTGAAGTTGTCCATTCTGTTCTTTCAAGTTTGATTTGATTCGATTCGATATTTGACTCAAGTGAGTTATTAAATGATCAATCAGGATCTAGAAAAGAAGTCACAAATATCACACTTGTCTGTTTCACCTTAACATATATCGTTAAAATGTGCTTAAAAACAGTTCAGTTAAAAAGATATTTATCCTAAAATTTATTAAAATCATTTGGTTTCTAAAGTTTTGGAATTCGACCTAAGATTGGACAGTCCAAACTTTGGATCTATTCCCAAGATTGTCATTTAGTTGTTCATGGTCACTAACCCCTACTTACCCATGATCTTAATAACCTAACACATAACATAACATAACATAACATAACACACATATCACCTATTACATACAACTTAGTCTTTGGCCTAACACTCTCTCGCACATCACTCAGCCTATACTTGAGTAAAATTTCTTATGTAGACATACTTGTATGTTCGTATCAGAGAATATCACGTGTACAAGCGCGTACAATTCCCGAGGATGCAGTCTTCCTCTGTTTGGATCTCACACTGGAAGCGAGAGCTCCTTCACGTCCATTTCGACAAGGAAGTCCCTCAGCCTCGTCAAAGACAAGACTAGGTTCTCTGGGTCCACGTGCTGCTTCTCCGTCGCCCTCGTTACCAAGAAGCACAAGTATTTTCCCGGTATCTGCGACGTCGCCGGAGGTAAGGCTGCCACGCCCCCTACCCCTGGTCTTTGCTTCCAAAGGAATTCCACGTTTTTGTATTCTCTCTTAAAATCTGCCGCTAATGCTGTCCTAAAACTCATGTCTGCGGTGATTGCTATCGCACATGTTCTGTTTGTGACTATGAAATCACTGTCTGTTAGTTTTATGTTACTTGAATATTCATTTGGTAAGTTAAAATATGACTCAACTACCCTGCCTATGTCAGGTTTCTTAGGCTCTTCGCCTGTTTCTGCTTCTAAGTCTCCTGTTTCTCTTGCTATTCTGAATTTTTTATTATCAAGTTTTCAGTGTGGGTAAGTCCTACCCCCACTCCCCGGACAAAAATATCCATCGACGTCCCCGTCGATCGCATACCGGGTATCAAGTTAAGGTTAGAAGCTGGAATGAGTAGTCGTCCTTCCTGGGCAGCCCAGGAAGGATCATCTCGTTCGGTCTTGATGTATTTCATGCTTTCACGATCTACGTCTTGAATCGTGACACTGGTCTCCTCAGGATCCGAGGTCGTTTCATTCAGCCACTCTAAGACACGCAGGTTCGTCAAGTCTTGTTCGTAAGACTGCTGTTGCTCGTCGTCGAATTCTACCTCGATTTTTGACCAGTCGTCAACCCACTCATCGTCGTGATCATCGACTATGTCAATGTCTTGTGACGCAGTTATTTCCTCTAGACCCACTACTTCCTCCACTATCTTCTTTAGATCTACCCTATCCACTACAAAGTTGTCACCGTAAGGATTGTATTTCTTTCTTGATCTCATCCCGTCCTTCTGACGAGTCTGTATGGTGAACGGAAGATCCGGTTCCAAGTTCTTGGGAACCTCTATCTGTTCGGGATCCTGCCAATCTTCCTCTGCGTAGGGTAAGGTTTCATCGTCCGCTTCGATCTGTTCGTTTGGATCCAGGTCCAGCGGTGTATCCGTACCTTCCTCTACGACTTCGTTTCCATCGTTCTTCTCCCTGGTGCCTTTTTCATTGACCTCACAAGCAGGATCCATCATTAGATAATCCCCTTCTTCCATGTCTGCAGGTATACACCAGTCTTCTGTCGATGGATTGTGATGCTTTATATTATCGTAGTGGGCGGCTCGGCCAGTACTCAGTCTATAAAAGCGTCCCTCCTGATGCACCTCTGTAATCATGAAGGGTCCCCTCCATTTTTTTAGGAGCTTTTTTGTCCCTTTTGGTGGTATAACGTTCTGGAATACCCATACGTAGTCTCCCACCGAGTAAGCCTTTGCACCAGCTGCTTTCTTGTCGAATCTTTTCCTCTGCCTTGCCTGTGCCTGCTGAGTATTTCGTCTACACAAATCGTTCAACTCCTGTTGGCGTCTGATCACATCCCTCACGTAGACCTGTGGGGACGTTTTCTTGCCCTCATATTCTGGGTAGAAGAAGGTTAAGGGTAAAGACTTTTCGTGTCCAGTTAGCATCATGTGTGGACTGACTCCAGTGGTGGAGTGTTGCGTGCTGTTATATGCTCCCATCACCTGTGGAAGGTATCTGTCCCAATCGGTCATGTACCTGGAACAATATACTCTCAGCATCGACACTAACGTCCTGTTCTGTCTTTCCACTAAGCCATTCGTCTGAGGGTGGTATGTCGTTGAGTGAGCCTAAGCGACCTGTGAGCATCTCATAAGCTCTTTCGTAAGCTCTCCTACGAAAGCTGTTCCATTATCCGATTGAAACGTCATCGGACAACCATGTCTTGCTATCCACGTATTGATCAGGTGGTCGCATGTCTCTTCCGCCGAGGCAGTTATGCAGGGCACGGCCTCTGCTTACTTCGTGAAATGATCTATCATGACCAGCACCTGATTATAACCATTGTCTGTCATGCATATCTTTTGGTGATCTACTTGCACCACCTCGTTGAATTCAGACGACTCGATCGATTGTAAAGGAAATCGCAACTTCCTTGGATCCTTGACCTGTTGGCATGACAGACATGCTGTTACCCATTTCTCGCATGCCTTTTTCATCCCAGGCCACTCAAAGCGCTTCAGGATCTTCTGATATACTTTGTCGATTCCCTGATGGCCCATCTGATCATGTGACCTGAATAATAGTTCTGTCTGATAGAGTTGCGGTAACACTATCGCGTTATACTTGTATAGGACTCTGTCTTCCTCTCTTCTTTTGCAAGCCACGATCCCGTCCTTGTTCAAATATAACCTCCCTTCCTTCTGCATGAAGTATTGTCTCAGGATGCGATAACTATCTTCCTCGAGGTCCCCTTTATCCGGAGAACCATTCTCGATCCACCTTTTCAGGTTGCTTGTCATGCGATCATTTCTCTGCGCTCTTAGAAGGTCCGAGAGTCTGTATCTCGCCTTCAAGTATGTCTTCATGACCCTCATCTGACTATTCAGCTCGTTGGGCTGATGTGTGTCTTCTTCCATCTTAACGCACCAAATCTTCGCCAACGGTTGTGTTTCTTGTTCAAACGGCTGAAGATCAGTCCTGACTACCTCTTTCTGCGGCAACAGGCTTATCGAACGTTTCGATACCGCTATCGTTTCTAAGTCATCCGCTGCGTTGTCAAAGACTCTTTCGCTTTCGCTTGGTATTAGGTAGCGATCACTGTCAAGATCCTGGTACACCTCTCTGTCCAGGTCCCTTGCCCGAGTTTCCACTAGTAGCGTGTGTATCGCCAGTTCTGACAGTTCCGATCCCGAGCTCGAATTCCTGTCTGAATAGGTGTCCATTCCTGAGCTTCCTGAATTATCCGCCGTCGAAGAGGTTGTGCTGGAGACTGCATGCTCCTCCAGATCCTGTCTGTGCTTTCTTTGCATCCATCTGAACTCCCCTGAAAAAACCTTTTGCTCTAGGTCCTGTTTCTCATCAGGAATTTCCTCGTCTATCTCAGACTCCCCGGACAAATTTCCTTCCCGGGTGTTGATCTTGTGATCGCTGGTTCTTCTCATCATCCGTCTCCCCGGACAAATAGTCCTGCAGCAGATTTTGTTCTACCTCTTCACCCTCTTTATCCCGGTCCACAAAGGTGACGGTTTTCTTTCGCTTGCTGCTCCCCTGTTCTTTCTGTCCGTAAGATGTACTGGTTAAAATCTCTTGGGGTATTGAGGATACTAGTTGCTGAACTATTGTCCTACAACCCCTCTCGTTCTCTTCGTGCTGTCGTCTGGACGGCATGATCTTCACCTTCTCACTGACTTTTAGCGATGCCACTGCTGCTGTCCTTTCGGGGTCATCTCTGGTCACTTTTCTTTCTAACAATCCACCCAGCATCCGCATCACTTGTGGTGTGACTTGCACCGTTTTATCCAATAATGAGAGGCTGTTTATATTCATGCGAGAGAGTTCTTGCTGGACCAGGTTCGAGCGCAGCAACAAATCCAAGGGGACCGGGTCCTCCTTGGACAGGATCTTTATCTCGGCTGCTTTCTCTACAGGTAACTCAGGGTGCCCTGGAATTGGATGTCCACACTTATCCAACCATCTCGTTAAGGGAAGCGCTTCATAAGTTTCTTTGTCCAGAAACGAGAATCCCTCCTTTATTTCCGCCTGATTGGCCTGCTTCTGCTCCAATCTTTCATAGAACTCAGTTTTCTTGCTGAGGCTGTCAGCATTCTGGTGTTTATCACGCATCCTATGTTCGATTATCATATGGTAGCCATCCAGTCTTACTATCCATCTACCAATATAACTCTGATCCATCGAGTAGGTCTTCAACCAGGATAACGCTCTGTTGTCCACGCGTAACTTGAAGGGAGCGCTCCCCAAGTATGCACGGTACTTCTCCACGAAGGTGACTACTGCAAACATTTCTGCTTTTGGTGCGCCTTATTTCATCTCTGTGTCACTCAAGACTTTGCTGCCGTATGCAATGGGACGGAGAACTGTTCTTCCGTTCCATTCTTGCTCTTGATGCAAGATTCCTGAGATGGCCACCACCGATGCGTCTGTGTCGAGAACATACATGCCCTTTTCTGTAGGCATGCCCAGCACTGGCGCTTCGCACAGTTCCCGCTTTATGTTCTCGAAAGCAACCTGTGCCTCATCGTTCCATTCGAACTTTTTCCCTTTGTTGCGCATCAGCTTCTGCATCGGGTACACCTTGTCCGCATATCCTTTTATGAATTCTCGGTAGTAATTGGCAAACCCTAGGAAGCTCAGGAGCTGTGTGTCCGTTCTGGGGGCTTTCCATGTCAACACTGCTTCCACTGCTTCCGGGTCCCGCCTCACACCATGCCTATCCATCATTCTTCCTAGGTACTTAATCGAGTCCCTAAGGATTTCACATTTCGATGGTTTGCACTTTAATCCTGCTCTTTTCATGCATCCAAAGACCTCATCGAGCCTATCAATGTGGTCTTCCAGGGTCGTTGTCGCTATGACTACGTCATCCACGTAACACATCACGAGATTCCCGTACTTCTTGGTCACTCTCGTCAAAGCCTGAGCCATCAGTCTTTGAAAAGTGGCCGTTGCATTGCACAAGCCGAAGGGCATCCTCTTCCACTGGTACAATCCCAATTCGCACGCGAATCCGGTTTTCTCTCTGTCCTTCTTCCTCAGAGGGACCTGCCAGAAGGCAGAACCTAAGTCCAATGTGGTGAAGAACTTGGCATCACCAAGCTTAGATAGGCTCTCGTCTATTCGCGGTATCGGGTACGCATCTTTTATCGTTACCGCGTTCAAGTAACGAAAATCGCAACAAAATCTAAGCTGCCCCCCTTTCTTTTTCGCCATTACTACCCCGCAAGCCCATGGCGATTTCGAGGGTTCTATCATGTCGTATTCAAGCAACATTTCTATTTCCGCTCGGCACGCTTCCGATTTGTGTGGCGGCATTCGCCTTGCGCCTTCCCTATGGGGAACGGCGCCCTCTTTTAGTTCGATTTCGTGTTCGACGAAATTACAGCAACCGATATCCGCCTTTTGAAAATACATCTGCGTTCCGATTTTGGAGGTCCCGCAATTTTTCGAAATCTCCCTCACCTATTTTCCCTTTTAAATGTTCTATCTCTGGCAAAACCGGTTTGTCAGATTCTAGTTCATATGACGAGGGGCGTTCCGGAAAATTCGAGCAGCTTGATAAGCCGTCGTCCGTTTCGGATTTCATTGAAAACAATTTATGAATAGATTTTAATTCATTAATCCTCTTTAAAATTTTATCTTTATTGGCATGATAAGGACAGTCTTTCACACTATATTTCTTCAAATTTTGTGTCTCCTCATAGTCGGTCCTCATCGGCAAAGCGTAGCCAAGCTTCTTTCCACGCTGGATTGAAACCGTGGTGTCCAGTGTGTTCAACAACACACTGACACACAGTCCGTTTCGCGTTACCGAGAAGCTCCGGCCTAAAATCACCGAACTCTGACTATTTGGAATCGGTACTAAGCAAACCTGTTTACTATCACTTAACGAATTCAAGTTTCTTATTCTAAAAATTGCTACCACAGCTTGTCCTGGTTGTAATTTTACTTTTCTATCCAAGAAAAGTCTTACCTTGTTTTCGTCTATTATTATCCTATTAATTGGTCTCTTAACATACTTTCGGTCCGGGTTTCTAATCCGTATCAGACCGTTGTTCAAGTCAATCATCACGTCGGAGATTCGTTGAAATTCGATCTTCCCGCGTGAAGCCCATTCTTTCCCAAGTTTTTATCGGCATCACACTCACTACCGCTCCTGTGTCCAGAAGCCCTGTGACTCCAAAATTTGTTCCGTTGGTGTCGAGCAGATGTGCGGTCACATCTGCTTCATACCCCATGTGTACTGCGTCTTGTTCCATCATGGCGTCATGGCCTATCCTGCGGACCTTGAGTTCCTCTTCTCCCAAATAGATCTGCCCCTTTTTGGTCATCATCTGTTGTTACATAAGTCCTGGTGTAGATACTGATTCCATCCACGTTCAGTATTACTTGATACGGCCCATAGACCTCTAGGTAGCGTCCATGAAGTTTCTTCATGCGAGGACCACCCGTCGTTAGTAGTGCTCGCACAGCTCTCGACTCGGTGCGTGGCTCCAACAGCCTCAGATAATCTGCATATGTGTCCAAGTGCATCAAAGTGAACTCGGATGGTTCACTCAGATTTCTGATCACCTGATGTCCAGCCACTGAGATTATCGACTGTATCTTGCTTCCTTGCGGCACCATGCCGAACCTCTGACCGGAGATCACATTAAGCTTCATGCTCAAACTGCTTGGTGCTTTAGTTTCCTCGAGCTCCGTTGCTTCGAAGGTATTCAGTTGCTCCTGAAGTTTTTCATTCTCCAGTTCAAGTTTCACTTTTTGTTCGATCTCTTTCGTTACTAGTTCCTGCTGCACTCTATTTAGAGTATCCCTCGCGGCTGCCTTATAATCGATCTTGAAGTCGTGAGCCGCAGTTGCTGGTTCCGGCTCACGTGTCTCCTCTATTACCGCTTGCATTTTCTTTGCCGCCAGCTCTTGAGGTTTATCCTTTCTGCGTGCTTCTGCTTCACTCAAAAGTCGAGCCTTGCTGGCTTTCACTCCTGACAAAGCTTCTTCATGTCTTGGATGCTTAATGTCTGCCACTGCATCCCAGAATTGCGGACAATCTGATTTAAAATGACCTTCCAAGTTGCAAAAGAAACACCTCGGGCCGAATTTCGCAATTACTCCTCTCATGAAATCCTCATGGTCCAACTCTGACGCATCTTCGTCCTCGAGGCTAAAGCCTATTGCTTTCATGCCTTGTTTGTAAGCTGGGCATGCTGACACATGATGGTCCGTTGAACTGCAATTAGCACAAGAGCGTCTCTTGTCCATATCATCCCTCGGTTTGTACCAATTGTTCCCTTGGTTTGCTGGTCCGTTGTTAAAATTTCCATAATTGTTCTTGTAATATCCAGATCTCGAAGGAGGTTTCAACAAAAGATACTCTTTTGATTTGAGCCTCAACTCCTCCGGTGTTGGCGCATTGGTTGATAGTTGTGTGTAATGCGTTGCTAGCATCGTACGAAGTTCATCATTCTTCACACCATCGATAAATTTCGAGGCTACGGCCAAGTTCATTCTTCGGTTTGACTCGTCCGGTTGGCTGCGTCTCCTCAGCATTTCCAAATCATCGAGAAACTTGTCTATCGTTTCATCTTCTCGTTGCCTCCGTTTCTCGAAGCGCATCATATCCTGGTGCCCCTGCAGCCCTGGTCCAAAACGGTTTAACAAGATTTCGAAGATTTTCTCAGCAGTGTCAAGTTGATATTGCTTCTTGGCCATGACACAGTTCAGGGCTGTCCCTTCTAAGTTGCTGGTGAGCGCGCTGCATTCCTGTCTCTCCGACAAGTCCTCTTCCTCGAAATGCAGCTTCATTACCTCTATCCAGGTATCAATACAGCCATCAGATTCGTCTTTGTAGCATCTTGGTTTCTTAAAGACTCTTCTGGACTTCTCACTGCGTTCATTGGTTCTGGATAACCTTGTCAGGAATGTCTCCAAAGACCTGTTTAGGGGTTCAAATGCTGTGGCCATTGCCGTAGCATCCCTTGGGTGTCCCGCCTGAGTGTCCTCACACCTCTTCAAAGGCTCTGTATGCGGTGCATCCCTGCAATCCGAATCGCCGTGAGTGTTTCCCTCTTGGCCTACATGACTCCTCCTCGGGCTTGCATGCCCCCTGTTGCCGGAGTCACTTCTCCCAGTCGCATGTGTGCCTTGCGTTGGTCGTTCGTTAGAGGTTTGTCTGTTCCCCTTTGAACTTGCTCTACTGCTCGGGCCCCATGCTCCATTACCCCTTGTGGCATAGCCTGATGAACTGCCCCTGCCTCTAGTGGATCCGTACGTCTTCCTCTTTTGATGTTCATTGAAGTTCACCCTCGGTTCCCTGCTGGGACCTCCCGAGTTCGGTTCTCCTTCTTTTGGTCCACTCTTGCTGCTTAGTGGCCCGTCCAACCTATCCATGATAACCTGAGTTCCCCTCTCCATCATCGCGTCTATCTTTGTGTCAAGAGTCCCAAGAGACTGCTCTTGTTGAATTCTTAACTTCTCCATGTCGTCTCTTAAGCGTAACTCTCTCTGTTCCGCCTCTCTTGTCATTCGCGACAAGTTCCTCGTCATATGTTCGTCCGCTCTTTCTTTCAAGCGTTTTCCGCTCCTGCCAACTTCTTGTCTGTTGCGGTTTATTTCTTCCCGCAGACTCTCTCTTTCAATGTGGACTGCCCTTTCTAGTTCACTCATCCTTATTGACATCTGCTCGTTTTGTTCTCCTAAACTGTCCACTGTGTTGTTTAAGGCTTCCTCTAGTGCTGCCCCGTTATCCACGAGTGGCGTCACTAGTGGTGGTGTAACTCTGTCGGTCCCAGGTAGCTTCGTGCTGGTCGAGATCCGGGCCTTAACTCTCTGCTTCGACGTGTTTTCATTATCTATTTCAGGATCCGCTAACGCGTTGCCTAGCCCTCTGGTTCTACTCTCTCCAGTTTGTGGCTCTGAACTTGTCCTAATCGCGAGGTCTTTTGACTGGACCGTTGTGTTTGCCTCTTTGCTTATCGTTGTCACTACACCAAATTTGTCAATGGTTCCAGTCTCTCTTCCGACGTGTGCCTCATTTTCCTGGATCGAACTATTGAGGCTGACTTGAGATCCAAAGTCTCCTTGCTCCTCTTCATCCTCTTCCTCCTGGGATTCACCGTCGTTTCCTGCTCCTCCTCCCATGCTGAATGGAAAGATGTTTCCGAAGGTGTTCTTCATTCTTTCTGAGAATGATGATGACGTTGTTTGTTTCCCAGTTCCTCCTGCCATCATAGTGTTGTCTGTCGGAGATCTTCTAGTTGTCGCTATTTCAGTCGAGATGTCGGAAAGTTCCGACATCTCCTCTCGATCCAATGTCCCGGTGGAAGTGGCAAAATCATGGCCTTGTTCTACCGGAGTAGATTCACTCGCCAGCCTTCTGCCTCTCCCTTCCAGTCCATTTACTTCCTGGTTGTCGTTCATGGTATGGTCCGTATTGACCTCCACTTCTAACAGTTCTTTTCGCTCTTCTGAGGTCTTCTGACTTCTCGTTTCAACCATTCTGCCTGAAACCGTCTCCCCTTTATCGGACCGGGATCGCTTGATCCAATCCACAAAAGGATCGGTCATCGTTTTCTTTGCTTTTCAGGTATGAATTTCCTAGAGCTATTACCTCGTTTTGGTATCCTTGACTTGTCTAGACTCATTCTCTATTTGTCACTTTTTAATGCCTATATTCAACCCGATTGCTAGAGACCTTATAGTTTTATTAACAATAATAATGACACAACACAATAATTTTCAGAAGATTCTATTAAATAGTGACCACGAATCCCTGTATGTTATCAGAGTACAGTTTGTATAAAATTTATTCACACTAACCGATTATCGGTGGTAAGATTTGAAAACTAGCACAATATGATGTTATCAGTCAATTTAAAAGATAGTGTACTCACTACCCAATCAAGCACAGTTTATGTTGATTTAAAATCAAAAAACAAAATATATATATTTAATGTCAAACTATGAAAACTTCTATGAAAAAAAAACGTATGTGTAATGTACTCTTAGTCGGTCGCAGTACAATAGTCGAACCTGTCTTTTAAAGAAAAAGCTTTCCCTGCTCGGTGCTGCACCAAACAGACAAAACTTTGAAGGCAGTAATTCTCTCAAGTGGGCGTCTATTGCACCCACCGAGTACTATGTTACCTATCTGCCTTTGGACTGCCCGAGCTAGACCTACTAAAATCCTCAGGGCAGTCACTTTTCCCAAAAACGTATTACGTTACAATCCACACCAATGAATCACGCACTTTTTAATTTAGACTTAGTGTCGCGAATATCCGAGTTCGGACCTGTTTTGTTTTGGTCTGGTTCTTATTGAAAGGCAAGTTACCAGTGCAGTCACTGATACCTAGCCTGTGTGCTACTAACCTAATACCTCTCACTTTTTAGTCTTTCTTTCGTCTACCTAAGTCCTTTAATAAAATGATACCCCTCCGGATTGGCACAAATAGGACCCTTCCGGACTGGCAGAATCTACACCCCTCCGGATTGGGACCCCTCTGAGTTAGTTAATATGAGACCCCTCCGGATTTGCACCCCTCCGAATTAGCAACTATAAGACCCCTCCGGATTCGGAACCCTCCTAACTTGAAAAAAATTTTGACCCCTCCGGATTGGGAACCCTCCGGTTTTGTAAAAGTAGCTTTTCGGAGATTTCTTACTTTCAACCTATACCCCTCCGGATACGTTCTCCGATGCAATTTTGCTCTTTCAATTAACTAGGAAGGGTATGCACTACTTTCCTAGACCCTTCCGGATTGAAATTAAGCCTCTTATTTGACAATTCACACTAACGGTGAAGGGTCTTATCGCTCGCCTAACTTCGGCTCGCTTAAGCTTTTGCTGTGCCTTTAGCCTTCCCTTTTCGTCTAGAACAGCCTAAAGTTACTTTATTCAACCGCTATTACCTTTTGGTAGGGGTATAAGGGCTTTTCTAAAAAATTTTTGTAAAACGTGAAGGGTGTATCCTTCCAAATTGAGGAATTTGCTAAAAACAATCTCAAAAAATTTTCACGCTTACTTTTCCGAAAAACTTTTGTCTCTATCAGTAAGCTCAGCTAATTTCTGATCTATTGGTACCAAGATCAACTCGATATGCCCAGTAGTTCCAAAGTTATTAACCAAAACGTCTTTTTTCTAAACTCAAAAATTTTTCTCTCTTATAGGTTCCGCCTAACTTTTTCCGCAAATCAGGTCCTTTCGACCTAAAAATTATTGATCCGAGCTGAGAAGGCCTATACTCTTCTAGTTCAATGCAAAAAACCCGATCTAAAACGCTTTTGCTGAAAAAATTTGCGAAAAACTATGCTACCTGTACCCATCCGGATTGATGAATCCACCAAATCAAACACGTTAAGTTCGATTTCTCTGCAACCCGGAAGGCTTTCGGGTAGCGGGTTTTAAAACTTGTAGATTCACTAGTGGACGTTGTCCGAACAACTATTTTTACTGTTGTAACTCAAAAATTTCAAAAAATTTTCTAAATTTATAGTGTTTCGTTTTCTCAAAAATCACCAAATTTCGGTTCTCGGTACCAAAATAGTTCCAACCACTTTCGAACTAAACTTAACCGGTTCTCTCTATTATGGTAGTGCAGTTACGATGTAACACACTAACTTAGCGCTTTTTTTCGTTTCAAAAAATATCGATATTTCAAAAATCGCCACTTGTGGGGGGATCAAAATATCGCTATTTTGACCCTAAAAACCGGTCTGTTTTCGTTGTTCTTCACTGAAAAACGATATAAGACTATTAATATAGGCTATATAATTAATAATATTAGTAGTACTATACCCCTCCGGGTTTGTTTAATATCCGAATTAAGGTGCTTAACTCGGATATTCGCAGTTCGGTGAAGGGTCACTACAGTGCAGCACTGTCGAGCCCCCCACAGATTACTATCTTAATTTTTTGTACCAAAAGGGATACAAAACTTGTTAACGATACCCAACAGTCAATTGTTGTTGTCGTTGAGCCTCTTCTTGTTACTCCTTGTACTGCTTGCCGGATTAGTCTTCTCCCAAGACCCTTCCGAATTGAGCGCAAATCAGCTGACCCTTCCGGATTGAGCGCACTTTATCATTAACGTGCTTAAATACTCAAATAACCCTACAGTACAAGCCTCACAAACGGGCTACAAAACTGATCGTAACGATCTTGACTGATATAAATGCCTGTAACAACAATATATCTATCAACAACAAACGGGGGGGTCGGATCACATCTTGTCTGGGGGGATTTCTACTGATTTTTTACTTTTTTTTTTTACTGTTTTTGGTTTTTTCGGTTATTTTTTTTTATGTTTTTTGTTTTTCTTGGGTACTATACTACTTTTTGTTTGGTTTTATATATATCTTTAAGTGTTTTTGGTCACAAACCATTCAGGAGATGACGGGACCGCGAATCCCCCCACCCTTCCTGGTTCGTGAATTTTCGGTCTTAACTAAGTTAAAAAGCTATTCACGGTAACCCGGAAGGCTTCCGCGTTCCGAACTACCCTTCCGCCCCGGCGGCTTAGGCCTATTAAGGGCGTTAATGTGAGCATCCGCTCGGCGCGGAGTGCTCGTTAACGGTTCTGCCGGTCATGATGTTAAAAAGAATAACACCCAGGAGCGCCATAAAAACATCTATGTAACATTCGCCCGGCATGCTTTGCATGCTTTTCACCGTCTCTACCAAGCCAGTACTTTTCGGTGGTCTTTCTAACATCGGGTCGACAAAAACGTTACTGCTTTCGGCTTCGGTCAAAACACTCAAATTAACTAGATTACATGCAGAAATAGTGAGCTCATGGCTGGGTCTCAGTATCCCCAGACCACGAGGTCACTCCTAAAAACAGGGCTACTACTTATTATATTACTATGGTTTTTGTTCAGTAGATAAAAATCATCATCTCCTGTAACATTCGTCTACTGCAGTCACACATGAGGCTTAAGAAAAATAGGCCCTATAACCATTGGCTCAAGAGTCAGGGACACTATCTCTTGTGTTTTTGTACCTCAAATCAGTCGGAGCCAATTCGGTTCGCTTGTGACATGAGACTACGACCCATTACAGCTTAAAGGCTACTACTAAAATATCCCCCCACTCTAGAATTAGAAACGTCCCCATACTTAGGTCTCTAGATACCCAAAATACATGAACGCCGTTAAAAACCGGGTTGGAACAATCCGTTAAGTTACTTTTTATTAGACAGTGGAACTTTGATCCATTTCAGATGGATCAACCTAAAACTCGCCTTACCTCAACATAACGATCATAAAACACACTCTAGAAATTTAAATTAGTACTCACATTGTAGCACTCTCAAGAACCAGGAAGTAAATAAGTCGGTAAGCAACTCAAGAATCAATAAAGTAACTAAGATGAGTTTAATGTTAGTCAGTTTCAATAACAAAACAAGTTTTTTACTCTAGACTGTGAGTTCTCGTGAACCATTGGGACACTCTAGCTGTCCACCTTTCCACCTAAGGTTCACTCTGGTCCAGTTAATAATAGTACTCCAGTCACAACAATCCAGTTCGTGGGAATGCGCTCGTCTCTGTTTCAGATGAGACAGCTCTACTCTCGATTATTATTGCTACTGAAATTGCGAATAGCAATTTCCCACAGATTTTTCTAGCAACTTTCCCGCGATTGTCACTCGATCGTTCTGACTTCTCTTTTCTGATTTTCAGTTATCGCGAGAAAATCGTGCATGACAGGTTCCATTCGAAATTTTGAAAAATTGGATTTCACCCCAAAATCAAGTGTTTTTTTGCTTCTCTCAAGGTCAAACTTCCGAATATGACCGACTGGCACATACTCCCCGGACTCGAGATCGATGTCCTCATTGCGTGCTGTCTTCTGCCAGTGAGTCCCAGAAAACCGAGTGTTACTCAAGATACAGTGCCAGTGGTCATTTACAGAAGTTTGCAGCAGACTTAAGCTTATCTACACCCCAAAATTCACAGCCATGTAATATTTTCACACTATCGCTAAACAGCAATCAAAATCTGCACACACCTGCACCTTTAAATTCTTGCTTTCCAAGCCAATCATTTAAAATTTCTTTTGTCCTATTCAATCAGGAAATTGTCATGCAGCATTTTGATTTATATAAGTATATAATCGTATACTAATAACAATATTTGCTTTGTTAAAACTTCTTTTTCGTGAATCCAAGTTTCACCCGGATCCACGCTCAAGCCCACTTTCCCTCTCAAGACTCAAGATCCATTCGAGCCACCTGCTCATCTCGCACTCTTCGCCTTGGAGGTACTGCACCCTGAAGTACTAGATACGGCAAACTGTCTCAACAGTTCCTCTTCATCATCGGAGCTAATCACAATCTCCTCCCAAGCCTTCAGCTGCTCGTAGGATCGCATCCATTCTCTTTGCTCTTGCAACTTCTTTGCTTGGTTGGGTAGTGCCTTCACCCTAGATTCCCGGTTCAAACAAAAGGAGTTGTGCAGGCTCAAGCTCACGTTCTTCGCCAGGTCCTCCTCTAGTATCGATTCCCTCGCCTTGGTATTGTCTCTAGACTTTTTACCCACTCTCTTCCATCCTGTCGTGATTGCATTACGATGTGTTAACAGGGGTCTCTTGAAAGCTTCCGGCCCAATCTCGGCCTGGAACTGTCGATACTCTTTTCGATGTTTTCTCATGTGACCTTTCGTTGTCATGTACAACCAGGACGTCAGCGTCGCCCGAAACCATGGGAAGTACCTCAAACGGCTCCAGACATGTCTGACTTCCGTTGGTATGGCGAATACCTTGCACGCAGTCTCAAACAACTCGAGTCTCCTACTGTAGTCTATCGCGTATATTGACTCAGCCGTTGGCGTCCCCGCTTCCCGATACTTCGTTATATTCTCTTCTATCCATCTCAGAGCCAACATCGTACTCACTACAAAGATCGTCACCTTCTGTCGGTGATCCGGTAGTCCGATCGACCGGATTTCTTCCATATCCCACACCAGGCAAAGGTTCTTGTGATCTGGATACCACACCGTTTGCGCTAAACAGTGGCACGGGCATTCTCCATGGGTGATTTCAATGCTCCTGAGGTTACGCTCCCCCGAGGCTTCCAAGAGAGGCTCAAGCTCCATCATTTTCTCATGCATCGTGTCGTTATCTTCCAGGTTTGGAGCACTTCCCACAGGTTTTCCGATCACAATTTGTCTCTCGTGATCGCTTGTGTTCTCTCTCTCCAACTTCAAAAGTTCTTCTCCCCAGATTTCACTCAAGTCATCTCTCAATTCTTTTGGTACTGTCCCTCTGATTTTTCTCAACAACTTGTGCGAGTGATGCGATATCGTAGCCAACCTCACGCACTTGGGCACTGAGAAGGCCTTGTCCACCAGTACTCTCTGGCTGGATGCTTCCACCATCACCATGTGCAGTGGGTAGTGACTTCCGCACAAGTTGGCCATCATTGACCCTATCAGCGATTTCGCGTTCAATGGCAAGCCATAAGCTTCGCTCATGGGAAATCCCATTTCCGCCTCGAGACCAACCTTCCAGCTCCGGATGTGTTTTTGAGTCACCTGCAACACCCCGGGCCATGATTCTACGCTCAATGCCGTCACTAAATGATGTTCAGATTCTAGTCTTTCCAGTGACTGCAGACTACACATTCTCGAGAAGAATCCGAGAGCTGTCGCTATATTCACCGTGCTTCTCGCGTAACACTCCGCTACTATTTGCACTTCACTTTTCTCCCTTTCTGTTATGTCTTCGAACCAAGTGACCAGGTCTTCTTTTTGAAATGACAGTATTCTAACGCATGACCGTCCATCGCAGGTGTGCTCTCCGTTTCCACACGTCGAATCCAGACAGCTACCCGGCTCCAATTTCTTTGCTAACCCGGGATTACTCGTCTTTTCGCCTGGCTCTTGCATCTGAGGTGAAATTAGCTTATGCAGCACACTCAACTTTGCCAGATCTTCATCTTTCGTTGGTGCTAACCTCACTCGCTCGGTGGTTTCCTCGATCAGACTCGCGTGGGGATGTGGACACCAGGAGGGTCTTAATAGCTTCCATACCACTCCCAAGTTCGTGGTTAACAAGTCATTTCCATCGCCCATGTTCACTTCAACTCTCTTGTTTGAACGCGGTATGCTCACCACCTCTGGTGTTTTCTCAAGAACCAGGCCCAGGCTCGGCCCCTCTTTTTCCACCGCGTCTATTTCCATTATTTTTTCTGTCCAAAACTTCAGTAGCTCCGCTTCCTCATGGTTCCTGTGGGCGCCTCCAGCTTCCGAGTCTAAGAAGGGGTTGTAGGCCATTCCCATCACTCCAGACACATATTGGTATTCCCCCTTCTCGCTGAGCCTCGAGTACTGCTCTGACGAGGCCAGGTTACGGTGAACATCATGCTCTTCTTCGAACTTCTTATTATAAAACCTCCGTACCTCGTCTAGCTTCCTATGGTTCTCTAGGGATAGTCTGGAACCCTCTTCCTTCTCTATTCCTGTGCTCTGATACACGTTCAAGATGACCGTTGAGACTCTTTTTTCCATGGTTTTGCTTACGCTTGCTCTCTGTTGGCATGCCAGGATGGTGCTATCAGACATCATCGACATTATCCATCTCAAGAAACACGTGGCGTCCTTTCTTCTAGCTAGGCTCAAGCCTGAATTATCCCTGGCTACGTGTTGCATCAGTGCCTGATACACATCTAGCTTCTTGCTTCCCAACTTCAGCCTGTCATACGAGGTCAGCGTTTCCAACTCTATCCCCACCAGACTCCAGGTGAACATTAATTGTCCTGCAGTTCTAACGAAGGGATTCGCCATTAATGGTGGTGCTGATGAGGGTGTCCTCATTGCTTCTTCAAAATGATCCTTCAACAAACTCTGCTAGGACCTCTTCAGATGAGTTGCCATTTCTATTTTATTAACCTCGGTCTTTTGCTGGGTGGCCCAATTGCGTCGCTTGCGAGCTACTCCACTGTCCAACTTCTTCCAGCAGTCCTCCATTTCTTTCAATGTTTCAAGGGCCACCCACCACGTCCGGGAGGTGTTCCTCGTCTTGTTCCTCTCCAATGGATCACTTGTCACTCGCTTGCCCGTGGCCTGGTGTGCCTTCGAGATCCATTCTTTGCCGACATCTACTTCCCATGTCTGTCCGTTCGTTGAACCTCTCTTCACGTTTATCTTCTGAGGCTTGAAGTCTTCCTCCGATGTCGAACTGGTGGAAACCTCTATTTCCCTCTCTACTTCAAGTGGTCTTCTGAGCTCCGAGCTGCTCTTGTATGCCGCCGTCTTGCATCGAACCAAAATCATGGGCGCGGTCTCTCTCAAGTTTCCTTCCGAAACAGCATCCACTGAAGGACTACCCAATCCTTCCACTTCTCTCTTCCTCTTGCGAGTCTTCACATCTCTACTTGAGGGTGTTGCGGCTACCATCACTGATTCGACCTCTCCATCCACTCCTTCCAACTCTTGCCTCCCCCCTGCTCGAGCCTTAAGGATATTAGTACTTTTAATCATATTACTAGTCCCAACCTTATCCCTTTTTATATCATCAACCATTTTATCTACAGTTTTTTGTCTCCGAGTAGAGCTGTCCTCACGTTTTTCTTCTCTAGTCTTCGATCGTGAATTCCTCAGCTCTACCAGCTTGCTCAGTAGCTCTTTTCTCGCCTTCTCATCCAGGCCCGTTCCTATCAGAAGCGGTTCTCCAAATCTTACGACTGTGTCCCACAGTTCCTCCTTGAATTTGTCCAGCGTCGTCTCGCTGCCCACTTCTTGATTGAATTCTTCCAAGAACTCCTGCCAAGCATCGTCCTTCAGGGATCCCAGGAATATGTCCCTGTTCCCTTCGAACGTGTTCTTTTCCCTTTCCTCCGAGCTCAAGAGTAACATCCCCATATTGAAGGTCTCACCTGCCAATGGCAATTCCAGATTCTTCCGGGGGGACGGATTCAGGGGTGGGGTGGCCGTATCTGCCCAATTCTCCTCGCTCAAGTCTTTCAACAGCTCTTGAGTGGTGAGCTCCTCCCCTGATGGCCCTGGTTCAGGCGTATTCCCCACTTCCATGTCTTCACCGGCTTCACTGAGAGTTTCATCCATACTCTCTTCTTCTGACTCATGTCTCCTTCTCTCGAGAATTTTCTTAAATCGGTCCTCGACGGGTCCACTCCTCTTGTCTCCAGGCGTGTCCACTGACAGTGGTGATGGTGTCGTAGGATCCAGCTTTTTGTATTCCGTCAGTGCTACATGCAGTTGACCTGCTGCATCTAGTTCTGTTCCCTCCTGTCTTATTTCCACCTGTTCCAAGCCATAGGGTGCCTTATATTTTCTCGTGGCAAATTTCATGTCGTCCACCAATGCGACGTGTCCCTCCATCACGATCATCCTGCCATCATCCCATATGGGTAACATGTTCTCAAGTCCCTCCTTCTCTAGAGTTCTCAAGACCTTCCGCACCTCATATCCTGGGGGCTGCGAACCTCTACTCTTTTTCGCTTGCGTCGTCCACGAATTTACCTTCGTCTCGCTGGTATGGAAGTAGACCGCCGCCGTGTAGCCGATGAACAGGGGGTCCCAGCCATCAGTGAAATCCTTCTGCATTTCCTCCGTCGTCATCCTCGCCATTATGGAGGGAACTACCAAGGGACTATTCATTCCTAAGGTCATCCTCCTGACTATTGGGAACTCAGGCATGGTGGCTGGGAGGATTTCTTTCTCCATTATGGTCTCCAGCTCCCTCTTCACCAATGCGAAGCACTCCTTCCAGGCAGGAATTCTCAAGATTTCTCGTCCGTCTGCCGTCAATGGGTTCAAGTTCCAGAATTTGGGATACATTTCGATGGGACCCTCTCGCTTGCCTCCCATTCTACATTGCATTTGCCCCCTGAAGTTGTACACTATTAGCTCGGCATCTTTCACCTTTCCAAAGAGTACCGTGTTGCTCATTCGCCCTCTGAGCACCTCCTGCTGACACCAATTTAACGCCGTCCCATCCAGCATACTGATAAGACTCAAGTGCGTTACAGAGTGACGATACGTGGTCACCAGGGGGTCTGGGAACGCGTACGTCACTGCTGGACCATAAATGCAGGTCACCACCTCCTCTAGGCCCCGGATTATCCCCATTGGGTCCGACCTCATTGCCAGGCATAGGTCCGTCAACAGAGGCATCCCTCTGTTCGTCTTCTTCCATTCTTCTCTCGAAGTTGGATTCTCATCTTCACCCGTCATGTGCCGATTTTGCATCATGAGGTATTGTACTAGCAACGTCTTCAACCCTGCGGCACACTTGTAGGAGCTGGTTTCAATGCTCGTGTGGACTCTCCCCATGGACAGAGGCTCTCCATATTCCATTAATCGATGAAACGACACCAATTCCCCATGGGTCAAGAGTACTAGTGCCAGGTACCCATCAACTCGAAGTGTCTCCACTCCTCGACTAAACATGTATGCTGGGCCCATGTTGAACAAGTATCTGGGGTAGAACAAATACAGGGCCAAGAGCAGGCTGATGGGCATGCCCAGTATCTCCTGCACGAAGGCTCCAAAGATAGTCGCCGTGGTACCGAATATTCCTGCCAAGAATTCCTTCTCCCAGCAAGGACTCAAGAACTTGAGAATCTCGTAATCCCTCCTAGTCTTCAATTCGCCTTTGGCGTGCTCTCTCCAGAACCCTCCAATCGTCACTTCATTGGCGGCCGAGACAAATCTAGCCACCTTCATGTCTCTTGTTTCGGCCAGCTCCAGTTGTTTCTCCAGAAAACTCCAGACTTGTTTCACGAGGGGTGGTGCTTCCTCCATTGTCTTATTCGTGGCGTTCTCCAGCCTTGGTGTCAAAAATGGCCACCAGCCATTCTCTTGAGTCAAACGATATTTCATCGATTCTAATTGCTTTTCCGTCTCGGCCACATTTCTTCTCTCGTTACTGGGACCTCTAGACTTGCTGGTGGAGTTTGTGATCTTCACATCCATACTCCGAAACCACAAGCTGGCCGTTAATTTGCTTATCGCCGGGTGATCGTCCCCGATGACTGGGCTGAACTTGAGTTGCCTGGCAAAGTTCGATATCTCTAGCAAGAGCACCTCGTCTAATACGATCAGGATGTCGGCTAGTCCATAAAAGCCCCTCAGTGCATGAGATATGTCCGCCCATGCCGCCGCCAATTCTGACTTGCGAAGCCTCAGGTTCGATGGCTCCAACTCCCGATTGGGAGCCGCCATTAGAATCCGCCATTCATTCCCTTCTGCTATCAGGATCAAGACCGCGTACACGAACTGTAGGGCGGGTGGCATATTCGCGTATCCAGGGGATGTGGTAAACACCACCTTCGTCTTGGACCCGAATCTCGAGACAACATTCTCTTGCACTTCATTCATCGCCGCAAACAACGCTTGAATGGCTTCCCATATCTTCCTCGATGTCGGAATTTCATCGCCCTTTAGTTGCTCAAGAAGTCCCATCGCGTGCAGGTGATCATTCATTCCTGCAAACAATAGCAGCTCAGGTTCACAGGGCATCTCCGACTTTATTGCCACCACCAGAGTTAACATCTGATTTAATTCAGCTCCTGGCAAAGAGTATATCAAAGTCTCCGGCCAGAACAACTTGGGAGACGTTCCTTCGAAATCTGATCCCGCCACAATGACTACTCTCGCAGCAGCTGGATCTGCTCTATCATAAACTGCCAGGGTTTTGGCCAGCTGGGTACTCCCACAGGGCTTCCCGTACCTGGGATCTTCCGCCAATTTCGAGCCTTCGTAAGCGGCATCTGGCAATCCCGTTCCTCCCGGATTGAGTAGCTTGTCTACCACCTTTAACTGTGCCGGGGTTGCCAACCTGATCCTGGCGATGCTAGTTCGGTGCTTGGGAGGTTCTGCTATAAGTCCAGGACTCCCCAGCAGCTTGAGAGGTCTGTAGTTAATGGGTCCCATGATCGCTTTTGTGGGAATTCCAGTCAGGTCTGTGGTCTCCATCAACTTCGCTCTCGAGAAGTGCGCCTCATGAGCTTTCAACCAGTCCACGCAATGATGCCTATTCAAATCCTCGTGTGACACTCGTTCGATCCCCAGGGTTTCCGCCAATTCTCGCCTGCATTGCAAACTCTCTAGATCCAGTTCTTTCACCTTCTCAGGATATCTCAAGTGAGCGGTCTCCATAGACTTCTTTTCCCGTTTGCTCTCCGCCACTACCACTGAGGATATCGCCGAGCTTGGAGGTGTTGATGACGTCACCTCCTCAGACTCCATTGGCGTGGCACTCTGCAATCTGGTCTGGCTGCTCCTTGAACTGTCTCTAGTGTCAACTCTCGGTCCCAAGCGACCAGACAAGGCCCTTGAGGCAAGGAATGGTGGGTTCGGAGGTGGTCCTAATGTGAATTGGGCTGTCTCTAGCAGATCCGCCTCTAGCGCGTTTATGTGTTCTTGGAAGACGTCGTTTAGCCACTCTGCTCCCCTTGGTCTATCAAAATGGATTCCATCATTGGAGGTGTCTTCAGGGAATCCCTCTTTCTCCATGCGCTCTGCCACGTCCAACAGTCTGACAGGGAGCACACTCTTCCGGTGGATGTCTCTTATCACCTTGTTTAGGTTCCGCACCTTCTGGTTCATCTCCAAGGCGTGCTGATCAAACATCATGTTGTAGGGGACAGTACATATCGTCAACAGGATGGGGTCCATCTGAATCCTCAGTTCCTCAAGAAGGCAGCTCACCTTATCGTGCAGCCTTGTTATTTTCCTCGCTTCACCCCTTATACATCGTTGGTCCCGACCATCAGGGTCACCGTGTATACTTTGGTCATCCCCAGCATGTCAAGCGTTGCCAACATCTGTGGCGTGGCAGCTCCAGCGAAACTCAAGATTCCCGTCTGCCAGTGCGATCGGATCCGGGTCAACACCCGCACCAGGCTGTCCCCTACGATTAGGTGAACCGCACCTTCTGGTACCCGGGGTGGCGCCAAGTACTGCACCCAGGCCGCATCATGAGGGCAGTCTCTCCTAGCTTTCTGCTCCGCACTCCAGTCCAGCCGATTGTGCCTGTGGTACCTCCCCTCTGTATTCTTCTTATAACTCGAGATCACGACACTCCTAACCGGCTGTTCCCTCCACGTCGGGGGAAGCTCCGGTCTTGCCGAACTCTCACGACTCTTTTGTCGCAATCTCTCGCCCAGTTCTTTCAGACGCGATGAGCCGCCGCTCACCTGACTGTCACTCGAGGTCGAGGTTGGGGTATATCCCGGCAGCTCCACATCCATCAGTGGGCGTATGGGTTGCGTCTCTAGGCTACGCAAGGAAGACGTTGCGTCATTCGGTATCCAGACTTCCAACCCTTCACTCATGTGTTCTCGGGCCTCGCGGTCAAGGTTGAACCGTGCTCTTGCTCTGGGGGCTTTATCCACCTCCATACGTGACTCTGGCCTCGAGCTGGTGACCACTCGCTCCTTCGGCCTGGCTCCCTTCTGTGCATCAAGCTCGCGTTGTCGTTGTTCTATTCTGTCCAATTCCGACCTCAGTTGATCACGATTTGCGGCGTTCTCCCGCACCCTTAACTCCTGTTGATGTTCAGCTTTTTGTATCTCAAGCAACCTCAGAGCCTGGTCTCGCTCGTTGACCGCCTGGTCCCTTTCCAGCTGAACCTTCTCCCGATCCAGCTTTGCCTGATCCCGATCGAGGTTCGCCTTATTCCTTTCCTTCTGCGTCTTCTCGAGCTCTTTCTTTAGAACACCTAGATCCGGATATGCCTCGGTCGTCTGTTGCGTTCGTGACATCGATGGCACCCTACTCGAGTTCTGGCTTGTGGATCTTACTGTTGGCCTAGTCGGTAATGGGAATTCCCCTGCGCCATATTCGGTATTGTTATTCAGGCCAGGATTCCTTGCCAAGTCAAAACCCCTTACTCCTCCATCCACATTCCAAGACAACCATCTGGTCTGTTCTTGGTTCGATATTCCCTCGGTGGTGTAGCCGATCATCAAGACAGCCTCCGTTGCAGACTCCCTGCACTCACCCTGGTCCTCCAACTGGAGGATGGCATTCAGCATCACCGCCATTCTCTCGTCTATTTGGGTGTAGTCCAAGTCCCTCAGGCGTCTGTACAGCTCATCAAGAGTGGGCTTCTTCAGGGCCGCGGGCACGGATTTCCATAATCGGTCTGCCATTCTTCGTGACTTCGGGATGTATACAGGTATGTGTTAACCAGCTCAAGAATTACCTTACCAGCTCAAGAATTACCTTACTCAAGAATTCTCTCGAAATGTTCCCTTGCAAATACTTGCTGTAAGTGCCGATTATCGCGAGTTCAATCAAGGTTTCTCTCTCTGTTTCTCGCTTGAGTATAGTTGGATTTTCAACTTTGTTTTTCAAACTTGATCTGAAAACAGAAAGCATATTGAAACTTGACATGTCATGTTCCTAACCTAGAGACCCCCCCTTTTACCAGTATGGTTAAAATCTTATCATTTTCATATCACTTAAAACAGTTCAATTGGGATTCCCTTAAAAGCATGCAGATTCATTTTATGTTTTAGCACCGTTAACTCTTTTTTAAAGTTCAATTGTCATGCCAATCATATCTTTAAGATCCCTTTACCTGCGCCGCACCCCAGTACCTAACTCAATACCCCCATGTACCCGACTCAGGCGATGCTCAAGTAGTACTTCTTATGAAGATACACCATTATCTCAGTTTCTGCAAAGACCACATGTAGGATAGCGTACAATTCCCTCGGGCTCAGTTTGCCCCTGTTTGGGTCATACACCGGCATTGAGACTTCTGTTATCCCTCTTTCAATCATGAAGTCTCGTAATCTTGTTAGTGCCAATATCACGTGTTCGGGATCGATTGTGTTCCTGTCATTGACCCTCGTTACTAGGAAGCACAGATATTTGCCCGGGACTTGTGCCACTGACGGTGGAAGCGCTGCCATCCCTCCCAGTCCTGGTCTCTGTCTGAACAGAAACTCTACATTCTGGTACTCTCTTTTGAAGTCAGCTTCCAATCTTGATTTGAAACTCATGTCCGCCGTGATGCAGATCGCGCTGGTCCTGTTTGACAGGATGAAGTCGCTATCTGTTATCATGATGTTCTCCGAGTATTCATTGGGTATTTCGAATTTCGTTTTGAAATTCCGACCTATAGTAGGCTCTGGCTCTTCTTCCTCCAGTTCCAATTCGCTCGTTTCTCTCACTTCCTTGAGCTTCTTTATCATCAAATTTTCGGTGTGGGTAAGTCCTACCCCCACTCCCCGGACAAAAATATTTATCGACGTCCCCGTCGATGTTGTCGGGTCTGAATTGTCCTGAGGAATGTCCAGTGGCCTGTCTGTTGCCGTCCATCCGAAAAGAGGGTCCTCTGTCTTCATGTAATTTGCTGCTGATACATCGACTTGCTGAATGCTTTGTCCTTCGCGGCTCTCGTCTTTGACATCACGCATCCACTCTAGAATCCTCAAGTTCGTGTTCTCCCTCCTCTCTATCTCACTCTGTTCGAGATCCGTTTCTACTTCTGGCGTCGAGTAATCATCCTGCGGATAATGACCACCATCGTCAATGACCTGCCATTCCTCTCCGGCTTCCAGTTCGCCTGCCTTCAGTAATTCCTCGCCCAAATTGTCTGGCTGTATCTTATCGATCAAGAAGTCATCCCCGTACCTGTTGTACCTCATGCCGGTGCGTTTACGATTGCCAGTCCTGGTTTCCGGTGGTGTTGGTCGATCCGGATTCATCCACTTCGGCACCTCGTCTTGCTCCGGGTCGTTCCAGTCTTCTTCTACAAATGATCCTGCATCAGACCCCACTCCTATCTTTTCATTGTCGTCCAAACTCAAGTTCTCATTACCATCATTTTTCTCTCGAGTACCTTTCTCATTCACTTCACACGCTGGCTCTACCACCAGGTACTCAAGACCCTCCATGTCCTTCGGTATGCACCAATCCTCTGGGGACGGGACGTGAGGCTTCAGATTTTCATAATGTGCCGCTCGCCCAGTACTCAAGCGATAGAACCGTCCTTGTTGATGAACCTCCGTTATCATGAATGGTCCCCTCCACTTCTTGAGTAGTTTCTTTGTTCCCTTGGGCGGTATTACATTTTGGAAGACCCACACGTATTGGCCCACTTCATATGGCTTTGCTCTTAATATTTTTTCGTCGTATTTCCTGCGTTGCCTCATTTGCGCTTGCGCCGTGTTCCTCCTGCATAGCTCGTTCAACTCCTGTTGTCTTTTGATCGCTTCTTTCACGTATGCCTGAGGCGACGTCCTTTTCCCCTCGTATTCCGGGTAAAAGAATGTCAGAGGCATTGCTCTCTCCCTGCCCGTCAACATCATGAAAGGACTGATGCCCGTAGTTGAGTGCTGTGTACTGTTGTAGGCTCCTACTACCTGTGGCAGGTATTTGTCCCAGTCCGTCATGTATCTTGAGCAGTACACCCTTAACATGTTGACCAGTGTCCTGTTTTGTCTCTCTACCAACCCATTGGTCTGCGGATGATAGGTCGTCGAGTGTGCTTGAGCAATGTGCGATCTCTTCGTCAATTCTTTTGTCAAGTCCCCCACAAAAGCTTTGCCGTTGTCCGACTGGAAAGTCATTGGACAACCATACCGCGATATCCAATGCGTTATCAGATGATCACATGTCTCTTCGGCCGAGGCTGTCTGGCACGGAACCGCTTCCGCCAACTTTGTGAAGTGATCTATTATAACCAGTATCTGGTTGTATCCCGACTCTGTCATGCAGATTTTTTGATGGTCTATCTGCACCACTTCATTGAACTCCGAGCTCTCAACGGACTTGAGGGGAAACTTCATCTTCCTTGGGTTTTTTACCTGGAGACATGCCAGGCAGGCATTCACCCATCTCTCGCAAGCTTTTCTCATTCCTGGCCAATCAAATCTGTGAAGTATCCTTTGTTGTACTTTGTCTATCCCCTGGTGACCCATCTGGTCGTGTGATCTGAAAAGCACCTCTGTCTGGTACAATTGTGGTAGTATGATGAGGTTGTGTTTGTGTAATATCTTTTCCTCATCTCTCCTCTTGCACGCTACCACTCCATCAGCTGTGTGATAAAGTAAGTCTTTCTTTTCTTTGTAGAACTGGCTCAAGATCTTGTAGCTGTCTTCCTCAAGTTCCCCCTTCTCCTTGACCCCCGACTGGATCCATTTGGAGAGGTTACTTGTCATTTTGTCATTCTTCTGGGCTCTTATTAGGTCTGACAGCCTATATCTTGCCTTGACATGCTCCTTTAGCGCCATGATCTGTCCATTCATCTCACCAGGGTTGTGGATGTCATCACTCAGTTTCACGCATATCATCCTTTTCATGATTTTCATATCATCTTCTGGCACCAGATTCGTTCTGATGTTTGAGTTGCATGATAGTTCCCTGAATGGTTTCCTTGCTACCGCAATTTTCTCAAGTTCCTCACCACCTCGCATCTCCTGTATGTCCATGTTGTATGTTCCTGAAGATGGATCCGTCTGTAACTCCCTGTCTTGGTGCCTTGTCTTCTCTTCCGCCAGTATCATGCACAGACTGTCCTGGTTTTCGCTGCTCTCATCCGAGTCTTCATCCCATCCTTCACGCTCCCCGGACAATTTTCCTTCTCCGGTTCCTTCTTCCGTGAACCTGGAACACTCCCCGGACTCTTGACCTAGTCCCAGGTGTTCAGTATCTTCCTTGAACGTCACTTTCTTTTTCCTAACCCTGGTCTGCTCCAGAATGTCTTCGGGGATTTTGTCAACTAGTGACCGCACGACATCTTTGCTGTCAGTGACGCTTCCTCTTGATGAGTCATTATCGTTCACTGTCTTTTTTCTCCGAAGTATAGTGAATTCCGGTTTCTCTGTACCCTTCTCCTGGATCACTGGCTTATCATCTGATAGTTTCTCGAGCAACCTCATTAAGTCATCATCTATCTGTGCAGTTCCTGCTTCCACCTGGTTAAGATCATAGCCTTTTGCCTTGAGCGTCTCCCTCACGATCTTCGACTTGAGTATAATCTCAATCGGAATCCTCTTGCTCTTCCTCAAGATGGTCTTCTCTGGAGGCTCTTTAGGCAATTCAGGATAATCTTCTATCGGTTTGCCTGACTTGTCCGGCCATCTCGTGAGTGGAAGACTGTCGTACGTTTCCTTGTCCATGAATGAGAAGCCATCTTTGATTTCAGGTCTGTCTGCTTCTCTTTGCTCTTGTCTCTCATAGAACTCCGTCTTCTTACTCAAGCTGTCGGCATTCTGATGTTTATCTCGCGTTCTATGCTCAATTATCATGTTGTATCCGTCCAGGCGAACTATCCACCTCCCAATGTAACTTTGGTCCATTGAGTACGTTTTCAGCCAGCTCAGTGCTCTGTTGTCGACTCGCAACTTGAATGGCTCACTGCCCAGGTATGCCCTGTATTTCTCGACAAAGGTAACCACCGCGAACATCTCAGCTTTCGGTGCTCCGTACTTCATTTCCGTGTCACTCAGGACTTTGCTCCCGTACGCTATTGGTCTCAAGACTGTCTTCCCATTCCATTCTTGTTCTTGGTGGAGAATCCCAGAAATCGCGACCACCGACGCATCCGTGTCCAGCACGTACATCCCTTTCTCAGTCGGCATACCCAGTACTGGTGCCTCACATAGCTCTTTCTTTATCCTCTGGAATGACTCTTCTGCTGCGTTGTTCCACGTGAACTTCTTGCCCTTGTGTCTCATTAATTGTTGCATCGGGTATACCTTGTCTGCATAGCCTTTGATGAACTCTCTATAATAGTTAGCGAAACTCAGGAAGCTCATCAACTGGTGCTCTGTCTTCGGTGATTTCCAGGTCAGGACTGCTTCCACGGCGTCCATATCAGGTCTGATGCCGTGCTTGTCTACCATCCTGCCCAAGTATTTTATTGAGTCCTTGAGTATCTCGCACTTTGATGGTTTACACTTTAGCCCCGACCTCTTCATGCATGCAAACACTTCGTCTAGTCTCTCAATGTGGTCTTCCAGTGTTGGCGTCGCTATTACCACGTCATCCACGTAGCACATTACCAGGTTGCCATACTTCTTCGTTACGCCTATCAGCGCGTGTGCCATCAACCGCTGAAACGTGGCTGTGGCATTGCAAAGTCCAAACGGCATCCGTTTCCATTGAAACAGACCCAACTCGCAGGCAAACCCTGTCTTGTCCCTGTCCTGCTTCCTTAGTGGTACTTGCCAAAAGGCCGAGCCTAAATCAAGAGTCGTAAAAAATTTTGCATCACCTAACTTCGAGAGGCTCTCATCAATCCTAGGTATGGGATAGGCATCCTTCACCGTGACGGAGTTCAGGTATCGAAAGTCACAACAAAATCTCAACTGGTCGCCTTTCTTTTTGGCCATCACTACTCCACACGCCCACGGTGACTTGGATGGTTCTATCATGTCATACTCTAGTAACGTCTCGATCTCTTTTCTACACGCGTCCGATTTGTGTGGGGTCATGCGCCTCGCCCCCTCCCTGTGTGGTACCGCGTTTTCCTCAAGTTCTATTTCATGCTCAACGAAATTACAACACCCGATATCCGCCTTATGCCTCGAAAAAACTTCCTCGTTCCGCTCTAGGACGTCCTTGATGGCTTCGAGCTGTTCATCTTTCAGTTTGCCCCTCAAATGTTCAATCTCCGGCAGGACCGGTTTTTCATTTTGCATTTCATCTAGTGTGGGTCGCTCTGGAAAGTTCGAACAGCTCGAAAGACCATCATCCGTTTCTGACTTAAGTGATTTAATAAGACCTGAAGAATCTTTTATTTTCTGCAATCGTCTCAAGATACAAATTTTGTCCCTGTGATTGGGACAATCAACAACTTCATTTTGTTTTGAGTTCTCAATTGTTTCATATCGAGTTTTAACCGGTAAAGCATATCCCAGTTTCCTCCCTCTCTGTATCGTGATCGGTATATCAAGGGTATTCAACAAGACACTGACGCAGAGGCCGCTCTTCGTTATCGAAAATGATCTTCCTAAAACAGCAGCACTTTGACTATTAGGATTCGGAACTTAGTTCATTGTAATTTTTCATCCTCAAACTTACGATTGCCGCTTCATTAGCTTTTAGCCTCACCCTCCTACTCAAGAATACCGGTGCTTTGTTTTCATTTGCCATTATTAAATTCACCGGTTTGATTGCGTACCTCCTATCCGGGTTCCGTATCCTGAACATTGCGTTATTTAGATCAATCGTTACGTCGAAATTCCTGATGAAGTCTCTGCCCAAAATGAATTGGTCAGATTCATCTAGGTTTTCTACCACGATAAAGCTCATCCACAGGTTACGTTCCCTCAAATTGAGGGCTATTATCGGCGTCCTGCCCAGCACCCGTAGGGCCCCTTTGTTTGCAGCTGACAGCCGTATTCTCGAGTCTATCAAGTCACCTTTGTCAAAGCCCATCTTCTCCCAAGTTTCGATTGGTATAACGCTCAAGACTGCTCCCGTGTCAAGCAACCCAAGCAACCCACGCAAAACCCACGTCTTTTTGCCACTTATATCCAGCACGTGCCCTGTCACATCTGCCTCCGTCCCGATGTGCATTGCATCTTCCTCAAGCATGGCGCAGTGTCCAATCGATCTCACTTTCAATTCTTCTTTCCCTACGTAGATTTGTCCAATTAGGTCTTCGTCACATTTTATCATCGTCTTGGTATAGATGTTAATCCCATCTATATTTAGCATCACCTCGTGTGGACCGTAAGCTTCAGTATATCTGCTATCAACACGTACCGACTTGCTGCCCCCTCTCATGAGTAGTGCTCTCAGTGCTCTAGAAGTCGTTTGTGGGCTTATACCACTCAAATAGTCTGCATACACGTCAATGTGCATTATCGTCTGGTCGCTCGGCTCGCTCAAGTTTCTGGTTACCTCGTGGCCGCCCACTGTGATTATCGACATTACCCTTGCCCCGATTTTCGATATGCCAAAAGGTTTACCTGTCACCATTTTCACAGTATTGCAATTCCCGGTCTTTGTTGAGCCTGGTACAGCCTCTGGTATTTGTTTCGATCCGGTTAATGCTTCGTTAAAATTCTGTCTTTCTATCTCCAGCTTTAGTCGTTGCTCTATTTCTTTCGCAGCCAGATCCTGTTTCACTTTGGCAATCGTCTCAAGATACAAATTTTGTCCCTGTGATTGGGACAATCAACAACTTCATTTTGTTTTGAGTTCTCAATTGTTTCATATCGAGTTTTAACCGGTAAAGCATATCCCAGTTTCCTCCCTCTCTGTATCGTGATCGGTATATCAAGGGTATTCAACAAGACACTGACGCAGAGGCCGCTCTTCGTTATCGAAAATGATCTTCCTAAAACAGCAGCACTTTGACTATTAGGATTCGGAACTTAGTTCATTGTAATTTTTCATCCTCAAACTTACGATTGCCGCTTCATTAGCTTTTAGCCTCACCCTCCTACTCAAGAATACCGGTGCTTTGTTTTCATTTGCCATTATGAAAATCGATCTCACTTTCAATTCTTCTTTCCCTACGTAGATTTGTCCAATTAGGTCTTCTTCACATGTTATCATCGTCTTGGTATAGATGTTAATCCCATCTATATTTAGCATCACCTCGTGTGGACCGTAAGCTTCAGTATATCTGCTATCAACACGTACCGACTTGCTGCCCCCTCTCATGAGTAGTGCTCTCAGTGCTCTAGAAGTCGTTTGTGGGCTTATACCACTCAAATAGTCTGCATACACGTCAATGTGCATTATCGTCTGGTCGCTCGGCTCGCTCAAGTTTCTGGTTACCTCGTGGCCGCCCACTGTGATTATCGACATTACCCTTGCCCCGATTTTCGATATGCCAAAAGGTTTACCTGTCACCATTTTCACAGTATTGCAATTCCCGGTCTTTGTTGAGCCTGGTACAGCCTCTGGTATTTGTTTCGATCCGGTTAATGCTTCGTTAAAATTCTGTCTTTCTATCTCCAGCTTTAGTCGTTGCTCTATTTCTTTCGCAGCCAGATCCTGTTTCACTTTGGCAATTGCTTCCGTCGCCGCTTTCTCATAATTTATCTCTAGAGAGATCCCTGCCGCGGATTCTATGGCATCATTAACATGTGATACAGCTTTCACTGTCTTCGTCGGCAATTCCGTGCTTGGTGCTCCTAAGTTCCTCGATTCAAATTCGTTTTGCCTGTTCCGCTGATTCTGCACCGCCGCTAATGCCAACTTATGTTTAGGGTGACTCTGGTCCTTGACCGCTTCCCAGAACAAGGGACAATCCATTCGGAAGTGCCCCTCCTGGTTACAGAAGAAGCATCTTGCGCCTATCTTGATGATTAAGCCACTATAGTACTCGTGTTCCTCCATCTGGCTCATGTCCTCCTCATCTGGTGCATATCCTAGACTCTTCATGCCTTGTTTGTATGTTGTGCAGTCAGCCACGTGGTGATCCGCCGACCCGCAGTTCGCGCATGATCTGCGCTTGTCCATGTCATCTCTAGGTTTGTACCATGACGACCTCTGCGGTTGACTTCCCCCTTGCGTGTTCCTGTTTTCTGAATACGAGTATTTCTTGGGTTTCATCAGCATGTATTCCCTTGATTTCTGTCTCATTTCTTCTGGGGTTGGTGCGCTGTCTTTCGACAATGTGTAGTATGTTGCTAACATTGTCCTTAAGTCGTCACTTTTTACCCCATCAATGAACTTCGAGGCAATGCTAAAGTTTCTTCTGTTTGTCGACTCCTCTGGGTCACTCCTTCTTCTCAAGCTCTCGAGTTCATCTAGGAACCGATCTATTGACTCGTCGTCCCTCTGCCTTCTCTTTTCAAATCGCATCATCGCTTGGTGACCCTTCATGCCTGACCCGAATCGGTTCAGCAATATCTCGAAGATCTTGTCCGCGGTATCGCGTTCTTCTTCTTTCTTCGCAACCACGCATTTTAATGCTGTGCCTTCTAAATTGCTGAGTATGGCTGTGCATGCTTGTCTTTCATCGTTCAAGTTGTCTTGCTCTAGATGTAATCTCATCACTTCCACCCACGTGTCAATGCATCCATCTGAGTCGTCTTTGAATTCTTTTGGCTTCTTGAATGTTTTTCTTGATTTCCCATCTCTCCTATCGCTCGAGTTAGTGTTCCTCGTGGCGAAGGCCTCTAGAGTCCTGTTCATCATCTCCCAAGTGTTTGCCCATGTCATAGCATCCGGACCTGCGTTGCTGTTAGCTGTTGAGTCCCCCGGACCAGTCGTTGTACTTGACATTCCATTCTTCATGATTGTTTTAGCAGCTGTTGGTGCTATGCTCACCGTATCCCGGGTTAAGGGCAACGGTGTCGATTGCCGTTTGTTCCTTTGTGGTTCCACAAAGTCAACTCTGGTGCCTTGCGTGCGATCCGCTGCCGGTCTTTCTTGTGAGGTAGAATTACTCAAGATTGCATCCAATTTCGCCTGTATTGCACACGAACTCTCGGCCTGATTTTTGCTCATGGTGTCCATTCTCTCCTCCAGGCTACCTAATTGGCTGTTGACATCATCATATCGGTTTTTTAACTGTTGCAAATCTTTTTTGATGTTCTTATCTCGTTCTTCATTGGTGGTTTCTACATTATCTGACATCTCCTTGAGTCTCTCTTCTGTTGCCTTGGCCAGGTTAAAATAACTATCCAGATACTCGTTTTTGTTGTATCTTAATTCTTTTCTTATCACTTCTCTGTCCTCTTCGCTGTGCTTCAGCTTTTTGTCGATCTGATTCAGTTTCGCCATCAAGTCACCTAGCTCAAGAGTAGCCTCTTCATGGTCAGCCGTCGGTCTTTCTTCGGCCGTCGCTTCTGCTCTAGTTTGTTCCTCTCTCGGATTGGCTTCTGTCGTCTTCGTGCTCACTGTTCCAAATGTTCGTGCTCTGTCAGCTTTTGGTTCTTCAGTCACGTTCTCTTTCGTTTTTATTCCGACCATCATCGCCAACCTTTCTGTAAAAGATGTCTTTTTTACTTGAGAGTCTTCTTTCACCGTTTCTTCGGTGTTGCCTATTGCATCTTCCACGTTGTCTATTGGTGAGAATTCTATGGGTTTCGAGTTTGGTTCTTCTGCATTGGGCATTGGAGTAGACTCCGTCGCTATTTTCCTTGTTTCATCCACACTTTGATCAGGTGTCTCTAGATCAATCTCGATGGTGGGTTCTACTCGTTCCCCTTCCATGCCCTCTCTTGCTCTCTCCGTTGTACTCCTTGTGCTGACCATATTAACTGAAAAGCTCTTCTTTGTTATCTTCGGACCCATTGATGTTGTTTTGCGTAGCGACGAATTATACTTTGCTTCGGTAGGTCTTTTTTCAGCTACCGGTACTCTGCTCCGCCTCATTATTTCTATTTACAATTGCTCTTATTTACAATTTTACTATATACACAATCCTATTCTAAGAATAAAATCTTTCGAGAGGAAAAAAAATTTCTTAAAAAAAAAATATACAACGTGGTGAAAACCTTGTTTCAGTTCTCTTTATTAACTTTTCGAGAAACTTTCCTTATTTGTGGTCTCAACCGTACCTGGTTCCAATTAGTCTTGTTCTACCTTAATTCTGTCTTAAAACACCTCTTGTAATTTTACTTCAATTTTTATACTGTCCCAAGACTTCCAATTGCCGCCCCTACTCTTCTTTGTACCGTCCCAGGCTTCTTTCTCCTGTCCCAAGACTGTTCGGTACCGTCCCAGTACTTTCCGGCAGTGTCCCAAGACTCTTGTCCAAGACTACTGTCCCAAGGCTAGTGTCCCAAGACTACTGTCCCAAGACTAGTGTCCCAAGACTAGTGTCCCAAGACTACTGTCCCAAGACTAGTGTCCCAAGACTACTGTCCCAAGACTACTGTCCCAAGACTACTGTCCCAAGACTAGTGTCCCAAGACTAGTGTCCCAAGACCAGTGTCCCAAGACTAGTGTCCCAAGACTAGTGTCCCAAGACTACTGTCCCAAGACCCCTGTCCCAAGACCCCTATCCCAAGACCCTGTCCCAAGACCCTCGTCCCAAGACCCTGTCCCAAGACCCTGTCCCAAGACCCTGTCCCAAGACCCTTGTCCCAAGACCTTGTCCCAAGACCCTGTCCCAAGACCTTGTCCCAAGACCCTGTCCCAAGACCTTGTCCCAAGACCCTGTCCCAAGACCCTGTCCCAAGACCCTTGTCCCAAGACCTTGTCCCAAGACCTTGTCCCGAAACCCTGTCCCAAGACCCTTGTCCCAAGACCCTGTCCCAAGACCCTGTCCCAAGACCACTGTCCCAAGACTGTACTGCCCCAAGACTGTCCCCAGACTGCTCTGTCCTAAGACTTCTTCGGCACTGTGCCAAGACTGTTGACAAGTGTCTGGGTGGTGGGACTTCTTTCCTCTTCGTTATGGGGACTTCTTGATTCACTGTACCTTGTACCACCACTCCAGCTCTAGTAAAATTTTCCCAAAATCCTCTCTTAAAAGCCAAATGTTGACCCCCCTTTTTCTTATTTCTCTTTTTGGCTACCTCTATTTCAATGTTCCAAGTAACTTGAGACCAAAACCTGTGCGCAGGTATCTTGTGATCACCTGTTCGTTCAAAATTTTAACACAAATCCTCACCAAAATGCAACAAAAATCTAAGCAAGAAAAAGTAATAAAAACAGAAAGATGAGCCCACCTAAAATTTAAAGGTGACAAATGCCTACCTTCTATCTAAAAAAATGTCTGGTACCTAATTGTCACGCGTTTCCTTCCCCCCTGCTAGCGATCTTATGGGATATTACAAAAACTGTCTATGTCCCTTCCCCCCTACCAATCCGACCAGGGTACCTTCCTTAACTCGGGTTCAAATTTCGATATCCACCTAATATTACCAACGCGTGTTAATGTCTAATGTAACTAAGTCAACGATGTCGACTAGTTAGTTACTCTAATTTCCCCCTTTTTACAATTTACAACCGCCAACCTCTAACTTAACCAGCCCCCCTTCTAACCTCCCCCCTTTTTAGCCCCCCTTCTTAAGCCTAAAATTACCTTAAGCGCCGGGTGCTAAACCTCTCAAGAGAAAACCGTAGACCTGTCTCCAGGCCTGCTCAAGTAAAAACGTTCCTCAAAACCGGGGGATGTCGCTTATCCTATTTTACACTTATCTCCTATAATGTAATGTGGATTTTAACGATACCCGTTCTGCCCAACTTGAGAACTCGAGAATTGCCAAATCCTTCTTGGCTGCTTTCCCACTCGACTGGTCACCTGTTCCAGTCCAGTCTCCTATTGGTTCAGCTCAAGTGCTCCTGAACCACTTTCCCACTCGGCTGGTCACCTCTTCCAGTCAAGTCTCCTATTGGTTCAGCTCAAGTGCTCCTGAACCACTTTCCCACTCGGCTGGTCACCTCTTCCAGTCAAGTCTCCTTGTTGTCCAGCTAAGTTCCAAGCTATCTAAAAACCCTTGACAACGCCCCACACTCGGGCTCTTTATTGAGGTTACTGGGTTAAATTGCTAGGTTGATCGAAACGATCGAACTTGTAAAACAGTATGGGTATACTATTTAATTAATATAAAGGTTTGATCCAACTAATCTGGTGTCAAAGTCACTGTCTTTTTTCGTTTTATGGTTTTTGTTTCGCTTTTTGTCTTTTTGCTCGTGTTTTTGTCCCCCTAGTTGCCCCCCTTTACTCGGTTAGCTAAGCCTCGTTCGGAGAGCGTACCAGGAAGTTTTCTTGAGTTTTCTTAAAAAGCTATCACGGTACAACCGGAAGGTTTGCACGTTCCTGTCGAACCGTACCGCCGGTACTCTAGAATGGGCATTCAGCCCGAAGCTGTCTCAAGTGGGTTCGACTCCGTAGTCTTGATGTCGTAAACACCCAGGAGCGCCATAAAAACACTATGTAACATTCGTCTACTGCAGTCACACATGAGGCTTAAGAAAAATAGGCCCTATAACCATTGGCTCAAGAGTCAGGGACACTATCTCTTGTGTTTTTGTACCTCAAATCAGTCGGAGCCAATTCGGTTCGCTTGTGACATGAGACTACGACCCATTACAGCTTAAAGGCTACTACTAAAATATCCCCCCACTCTAGAATTAGAAACGTCCCCATACTTAGGTCTCTAGATACCCAAAATACATGAACGCCGTTAAAAACCGGGTTGGAACAATCCGTTAAGTTACCTTTTATTAGACAGTGGAACTTTGATCCATTTCAGATGGATCAACCTAAAACTCGCCTTACCTCAACATAACGATCATAAAACACACTCTAGAAAATTAAATTAGTACTCACATTGTAGCAATCTCAAGAACCAGGAAGTAAATAAGTCGGTAAGCAACTCAAGAATCAATAAAGTAACTAAGATGAGTTTAATGTTAGTCAGTTTCAATAACAAAACAAGTTTTTTACTCTAGACTGTGAGTTCTCGTGAACCATTGGGACACTCTAGCTGTCCACCTTTCCACCTAAGGTTCACTCTGGTCCAGTTAATAATAGTACTCAAGTCACAACAATCCAGTTCGTGGGAATGCGCTCGTCTCTGTTTCAGATGGGACAGCTCTACTCTCGATTATTATTGCTACTGAAATTGCGAATAGCAATTTCCCACTGATTTTTCTAGCAACTTTCCCGCGATTGTCACTCGATCGTTCTGACTTCTCTTTTCTGATTTTCAGTTATCGCGAGAAAATCGTGCATGACAGGTTCCATTCGAAATTTTGAAAAATTAAATTTCACTCCAAAATCAAGTGTTTTTTGCTTCTCTCAAGGTCAAACTTCCGAATATGACCAACTGGCACATCCATCGAAGATGGATCAACCCTTTTTCCCCAACTCCTAGCTTCTCATCCTTATCAAAATGAATCCAGATATTAATTAAATTCAAATCAGGACATGACAAGAAGCTGAAAGTCTATATAACAGGCTAAAAGTTTCAGTCCCGAAACCCTTCCGGATTCTTGAATCCACTGAATCAAGCTCGCTAATCTTGATTTCTTCTTAATCCGGAAGGCTGTCCTCCACCCTTCACCGTTGTCTGCAACGGCCTTGCAACTATTGTAGCGACACAATAGTTGCAACTCGGAGTGTTCTCTGTTACTCTGTAACTCGTTGTCGTTTTCCAATCTCGATTTCGTAGTTGTTGTTAGCGCAGCTAATGTTGTTCTGTTTTTCTTTCTTGTTTTAGCCAAAATGGCCTTTTCTGACGTTTCTCAGAAATATGACGTCATAATTCGAATTTTTGAAATTTTAAAATACCAGAATATTCCAGCCCTCACCGTTTGGCCAATCGTTCCAATAACATTCTTAATTCTTAATAATCACCAATCCGGAAGGCTCGCTACTAAAAATTCGAATTCTGCAGAGATTGCATTTTTCACATTCTGGTCGAATGTCACATAATTTGATATTTTAGAGTATGAGTAGCTAGAAAGAGGAAAGGGTCAATCCATCTCCAATGGATTTAATATAGAACTGTCACACAAAAACATAATAAAATAGGGTATTCGAGCCGTGTTTTTAATAGCAATCACGTAGTCTGAGGATCCGAGACTCAGCTATGTGGTTGTGTTCTGTGACATTAGACCAGAATGGACAAAATGCAATCTCTGCAGATTTCGAATTTTTAGCAGTGAACCTTCCGAGTTGGTGATTTTGAAGGATTAACGACGTTATTCGGATAATTAGCAGAACGGCGAAGGTCAAGATATTCTAATATTTTGAAATTTTAAATTTTCGAATTGATGACGTAACATTTCTGAGAAACGTCAGAAACGGCCATTTTGGCAGAAAAACTGGAAAGCAAGAGAACAAAATTAGTAGCGATTGCGAGAAGAACGGAAATAGTGATTAAGAAACGACAACGAATCACGAAATTGACAGAGAACGTTCCGAGTTGCAACTATTGTGTCGCTACAATAGTTGCAAGGCCGTTGCGAACAACGGTGAAGGGTGGAAGACAGCCTTCCGGGTTACGGAGAAATCAAGTTTAACGTGCTTGATTCAGTGGATTCAAGAATCCGGAAGGGTTTCGTGACTGAAACTTTTATCCTTTTACATAAACTTTTAGCTTCCTGTCATGTCCTGAATTGAATTTAATTAACAACTGGATTCATTTTGACAAGGATGAGAAGCTAGGAGTTGAGGGAAAGGGTTGATCCATCTTCGATGGAGATGATGATTTTTATCTACTGAACAAAAATAATAGTAATATAATAAATAGTAGTAGCCCTGTTTTTAGGAGTGACCTCGTGGTCTGGGGATACTGAGACCCAGCCATGAGCTCACTATATCTGCATGTAATTAAGTTAATTTGAGTGTTTTGACCGAAGCCGAAAGCAGTAACGTTTTTTTGTCGACCCGATGTTAGAAAAGACCACCGAAAGTACTGGCTTGGTAGAGACGGTGAAAAGCATATAAAGCTCTGTTTAGACGTTAGCCAGTCGTCTTAGGACTTAGTTTTATTTTCCGTCGATATGTATCTTGCGGGCGAATGTTACATTCGCATGTAAACGAAAGCTGATCAAAAGTCGTTTGACTGATGGCCTAAAATTAGTAATTTTTTACTTAGCCCTAAACAGACCAGAAAATCAACTTAGCCCTTTCGACGAAATTTTTTACTTGTAACACTTGTATATTATATTATCTCGTGTCGAGTTGCGTGTTCTTATTGAAGAAGCGTAACCCGTATCGATTTTAAATGAAAAGGACTTAAACACTTGACATCTTCTTTTATCATTATCACTTCCATATCTAGAAAATTCCAAGGATTTTGACTGGAATACATGATGAAGGGACTCATGACTGTAACCTCGGTTACTATGATACTTTTGACCTTCTGATTACCTTTAAAAAAGAAAGAAAAAAAAACTGGCAAGGTCGAGACGGTGAAAAACGAGTAGAATTAAGGTAACTGACGCCTGCCAGTCGTTAATAGGTACTTTTTCTACGCTCCGTCGCTGTGTAGCATTTGGGCGAATGTTACAAAATATAATTGATCAATTAATTAAATTTAATTTTTCGTGTACTTCAGTTTCAGTCACGAAATGTCCAGCAATCTTTTACGATCAACTGCTAACAAATGTTCGCGGGCGGTTTGTTGTAGCCGCGGAATGGCTAAAGACATCAAGTTCGGCAGTGATGCGAGGACTCTGATGCTGCAAGGAGTGGATATTCTTGCCGATGCTGTGGCAGTTACAATGGGTCCAAAGGGCAGAAACGTCATCATTGAACAATCTTGGGGCAGTCCCAAGATTACCAAGGATGGTGTCACTGTAGCCAAGGGAATTGAGCTCAAAGACAAATTCCAGAATATAGGAGCAAAGCTGGTGCAGGACGTTGCCAACAATACAAACGAAGAGGCAGGCGATGGAACGACTACAGCAACAGTGCTGGCAAGGACAATTGCCAAGGAAGGCTTTGAGAAGATCAGTAGAGGCGCAAATCCTGTCGAAATTCGAAAAGGTGATCTTGTTGAAAAAGCTTTTACTTATCTGAGAAGTGTTGAAGTTAAGTTTGAACATGCTGCTTGTCTATCCAGGTGTGATGGTTGCGGTGGACTGCGTGGTTGGTGCCTTAAGGAGTCAGAGTAAGAATGTGACAACTCCGGAGGAGATCAGCCAGGTGGCTACCATCTCTGCCAATGGAGACTCATCCATAGGAAAACTCATCTCACAGGCTAGTAAAGACTTATTTGCAGTGTTTGGGGGAAATGAAATGAGGATGATTTTGGAGTTGGAGCAGTTTTTGACGCCAATAAATTGTAATGAATTTTTAAGCTGGTCGTTTGTTTATCTGCTGAGTTATCATGAGTCATAAAACCGCTGGGTTTTCCAACTAATTTTTCAATGTGATAAAAAACATATCTGAAATATTTCGAGGTGGGTTATCTTCTTATATATTAAATGAAAAACGGAATGCGCTATGGACACAATGTTTAACTGAACACAATGCTTAAGAATTATTAGGAGACAATATTTAAAAGGCTATCGAGCGTAACGTGTAAGAAGCATTCAGAGCAACCATCAGAAGAGTTTGAACTCTAACCATTTTCAAGGCTAGACAGTATCTGCCTGATTTTTGTCCAAAATTTCATTTAATTTATGTCTGGAACTGGGACTGTCGAAAGTTCAGTCTGGAACGAATCAATTAAAAACAGCAACCTCCATTTTGCGAGAAAGTTTTGCAAACCGATGTGGTCTATGAAATAAATGGAAGTTTTTCAACATTTCTTAGCTTGAAAAGCTTGCTTAGAAATACTTGCGAACCAATTCAGTCTATGAAATAACTCGGAAGAATTAAAGCTTCATAGCTTTAAAAGCCTGCTTAGAAAAACTGAAAGCTTTTCAAACCGATTCGATCGAAGAAATCACTTGAAATATTTCAAAGTTGTAGTAATTCAAAATTTTTGAACTAACTTGAATTATCGGACTTCTTCTGTTGTGATAAATGTTGCCTAATTGTTGTGATAAACTTTTTAAATAGATCTTTATGACAACGGCCACTGCGGATGTGTTAGTCTTAACAGTCCTTTACTATAAAAAAGTGGCAGCAACCTTCCCAATGAAGTCAACGTCAAACTAAAGGAAACCTCGGATTACTTGTCGCTTAAAAAGCCTAATTGTTGTGATAAACTTAATAACTAGTTTCATGTGATATGATACGCTCATAATGGTACGCTTGTAAGAAGAAGGCCCGGTACGGGATTTTAGAGTCAAACTCGTCAAGCCGCGATACATCACCTCTACCCGGACATTCCCGCCGGAACCTCCACCCGTGAAAAACCAGGTTGTAATCGCTTTCATTTCTTTTTTATTTGTTTTTAAAATCCATTTCTCTACAATCCATTTAACAATCTATTCTTTCTCTTGTTTTGTCTCTTTTGTACCATGTTTAGTGAATGTCCGTGCCGAAGTACAGTCCGAAGTGGCTACCCAAGTGGAGCAGGAAATTGGTAAAAGGAACCTGAAGGACTAAGAACTGCAGCCCCAAAGATGTCGGAGCTTGTACAGAGGTGCAAAATTAGCCGACCTTGCGGCTATTGTCTCGCGCTACCCCTCGCAGAAACTGAACTGTGTTACTATATTACCCGGCTTTAATGATAACTCATCTACGGTTTCAGACTTTGCTAATGATTGGAGATTTTAAATAAATTTGATAATTCATAAGTTTAACCCAAATGTGCTTATTATCCCCAAAACCATCCTCTCTGCAAATAATCACTTCATAAACAGAAAACTTGGTGCTTTAAATAACTCTCTGTTTCGCCTTATTATAACATTTTACACTCAACAATTCGAATTATTTCCCCCAATCTAAACGTTAATTTTAGTTCTAATATGTTTTGTAAAGATGGTATTCCTTTTTCTTTTTATGGCAATAAGTTTTTCAGTTTATTGCTCCCTCAGCTTACTTGTATACATTCACCATAAATTTACCCTCCTCACCGCCAAATTATGGCCGATCAAACGCACTGCCAGATTTGCAAACGCCACCTCCGAAAAGGAGGCATATGGCGTGTCATTTGGAAAGCATACATCCATGTCTCATGTAGCGAGCTACAGAGCAGCAAATTTTATTAGGATGGGTTCTCCTGCATACAATGCACTTGATAATTTGCAAAAGGGCCCAAATCCACAAACAGACCAACAAGCACAGCCCCCATCACAACTCAAAAAGAAACATCACCGGCAACACCTGAAACAAACGCACTGCCCAACGCAATCACTACAGCCCCCTTCGACCCCTGGAAACTTATCGAACAAGAACTTGAAATTAAAATAAATGACATATACAAAAATGTTGTTAACTGGAAACCGCGCTTCATAGTTCTAAGCAAGAGCAAGCCCGGTTTACAATTCATAGATTTACTGAACCAGCAGCTGTTGTCATTAGTAAAAGAAACACCAAATTCTAACATCGCAATGAAAGCAGCAATGATTCTCCCACATCTGCTGCTCCCCAAAATTAAATCAGAAACAAAGGGATCAAATTCCAAAACACTGAGCCGCCGCATAATTTAATGGAAGCAAGGCCTATTAGACGAACTTTTCACTGAAGCGAAAGCTCTCCAAATTAGACATCCAAAACAGAAGAAGTCCGAAGCGAACGAGGAAGCTAAGCAATTCGATAAACTAATGAGTACAGGAAAATATCTGCCGCCATTGGCTGCCTTTCAGACAAGAAAACAAAAGGAGTACTTCCCCTAAACGAAGTCATTGAAGAAAAAACAGTCCATAATATCCAGAAAAAAAACACCCCCAACCAAAACAGCGAACACTAACTATTTAACTGAATTAATTGAAGACACAATGCCATACCACCCCTCTATATTCGAACAAATAAACGCCAAGACAGTTCGAAAATCAACCCTGAAAATACACGGAAGCCACGGTCCCTCAGGTCTAGATGCGTGCGAATGGAGAGTTTTTTTAACTCACTTCAACCAGACATCCATTGAGTTTTGCAAAACAATTGCTAAACTATCCTATACAATAGCAAGTAAAGTTGTCCCTCATGGAATTTTAACAGCTTACAACGCGTGTCGCCTGATACCTCTGGACAAAAATCCAGGGGTACGACCCGTTGGTATAGGCGAGGTTCTGAGAAGAATAATTGGCAAAACAATCACCCAATGTATAAAATCAGACCTTAAAAATCTTGGAAAATATTTCCAACTCTGCTTAGGCCAGAAGTGTGGAATCGAATATGCTATCCACAGCTTGAGGAAGGAGTTTAAGAAACCGGAAACGGAAGGCATACTACTTATTGATGCAGAAAACGCCTTCAACTCGCTCAATGGAGAACTTGCTCTAAAAATGTGGAAATCCTTTGTCCGGCACTACATCATGCGCTGGCCAACTCGTATAAACATCCCTCAAATTTTTATGTCAATAACACGGTTTCGACATCTACCGAAGGCACAACGCAAGGTGATCCCCTCGCAATGGCTATGTACGGAATTGGAATAATCCCACTGATTGAGCTCCTGCAAAAACCAAATGTCACCCAAAAATGTTATGCAGATGACGGAAGCGCTGCAGGTGATCTTAAGAGTCTCCGCGCATTACTAGACAACCTAGATGTGCACGGAAAGGCTTTCGGATACAATATGAAGCCTTCCAAGTGTCAACTCATAGTAAAGGAAAACTGTCGTGAAAGCGCCATAAAGGTATTCGAAGGCACAAATATTAAAATGGTAGACGGTTTTAGAGTCCATTGATCGGTTATAGGAACACCATCAGCATGCGATAAGTATATCGAAAGCGAAATTGAAAAGACAGCTACCCTAACTGAAAAGCTTTCCAAAATAGCGAAAACATCACCACAAAATGCGTACTCCTGCTACACAAAGGGCGTTCAAAATAAATTAAGCTTCCTCACCAGAACAACTCCGGAAGCTTTTAAGAAAATGGATGAAACTGAGAAAAACGTAAGACAGCAGCTACTTCCTAGTATTACTGGTAAAAACCATATAACCGATGAAGATCGCAACCTTTTTGCACTACCACTAAGAATGGGAGGACTAGACCTCCTGAGTAACACGGACTTTTCCAAAAACTATGAGTGGTCACGAGTCATTTGTGATCCGTTAGAAAACACTGATACAGAAATAGCTGAAACGGAACAAACTCTGATAAATAGAAACATCAAAACTGAGAAACAGAACATCACAATCTCAAAAAAGGCTAAAATTACGGAAAATTGCTCAGACAATAAACTGACAAAAATTCTAGCGTCACAGAAAAGAGCATCGAATTGGCCGAGCGTGCTCCCCCTAAAAAATACAATTTCTCCCTCAACAAATCAAAGTTTGAAGATGCATTACATCTGAGATATGGATGGGAACCACCAAACACCCCACATACATGCTCGTGTGGGCAACCGTTCACACTGACCCACTCCGTACACTTTCCCAAATATGGATACACTCACCTAAGCCATAATGAAATTCGCGATACCTTTGCGACACTCCTGGACGAAGTATGCCATGCTGTTGAAATAGAGCCGAAACATCGTTGGAAGGCGAAAGCTTTCACAAAACAACCACTACTGAAGATGACGCTCGACTTGACATCAAGGCAAATGGACTCTGGGGAGGCCGATTCAGTCGAACCTTTTTCGATGTAAAAATTTTCAACCTCCATGCGAAATCCTGTCCTAAAACTATATCTGACGCCTACAAATATCATGAGTGTCAGAACATTAAAATACCAACAAAGAATTCTGGATGTGGAACAGCAGCATCTTTATTCCACTAATTTTTGCGTGTACCGGAGGAGCAGCGCCGGGATCTACAAAAACCTTCCAGAAACTAGCAGAGAAAATAAGCGAAAAACGGAACGAATCATACTCGGACACAATTAACTATATAAGAACAAAAATAAGTTTTGCACTTCTGAGGAATGCAATCCTCTGCTTTAGGGTGTGCAAAAAACCTAAAAATGCATCCAACATAGACAATTCTATCTGTGCTGTAATCGAGGAGGGTAGATTTTAATTGACAATTCTTTTGATGCATTAAAGTAGACTCGATTTTATTCATAAAATTTTGTCGATTTATTTATATAGCGTTGGTATGGCCCTAGCCAACCTGTGCACGTACCGTCGCATGACGGAAGGGCCCATTTAAATTTCCCTTTTTTTAAAACTAACTTGAATTATTGGAAGTTCGATAGCTTAAACAGCTTGCTTAGAAAAATTTAAATTTTCCGCGAACCTTTTCAGTCTATGAAATAACTGGAAATAATTCAAAGTGTCATACATAGCTCAATAGGTTGCTCCGAAAAGCTTATACTTTTCGCGAAACCAAATCAGTCTATGCAATAACTTGGCTTAAATAGCTTGCATAGAAAAACTTGAATCTTTTGCGAACCAGTTGGCTCTGTGAAGTAACTTGAAATATTTCATTTCATAGCTTGAATAGCTTACTCGAGTTTTTTGCCAATTGATTCGCTCTATGAAACCACTTTTGAAATATTTCAAAGTTTCTTTGCTGGTAACTCTTGATCAGAACACCAACTATTTTTTTGCGAGCCAATTGATTATTGGGAGGCGGGCTTGCTAGTTTCTTAAGCAATACAGAATATATTATTCAAATCGAACTTTAGCGGATAAAGCTTTCTAAGGATTCAGTTGAATGTGAGTACCCATGCTATTAGCCAGGGTTTGACCAGCGTCCATCATTTTTTGCACAGGATCAATAATCTCGAACACGTTCAAAGCAGTTACATCCAAATAACGGAGTCCCCGCCTTTTTCAAACTTTGATTTCAGTAACAGGCATTGTTTCCATGATCCAATAAGCCTGCCGATGTTAAAGTGTAATACATGTCTGGTTGATCTCTAGTTATTGCAAAGCTAACCACTTATCAATTTAATGTGAGGTTGTCTGAAAATAGTGCAAACTTTAGTGATTTTGATGACATGTGTAGGCGATGGAGAAGGTGGGTAAGACTGGTGTGATCACAGTGAAGGATGGCAAGACTCTCTCGGATGAGTTGGAGGTCATCGAGGGTCTCAAGTTCGACAGGGGGTACATCTCGCCCTACTTCATCAACACCCCAAAGGGTAACTTGTTCTAACCACTTACTTTTTCACTGGGCTAGGTGACGAAGGACGAGTGGTGTTGCTTCAGTTGTCGCCATACTAGTGCTAATGTTGCAAAATACCCTTGCGATTAAAACGGTGTAAATTAAATCGACGACTTTGAAGAAAAAAATCACCATCAAAAAATTATCTAGAAATTTTTTTATTTTACATAGAATTCTAACCATCATATGTATAATAAAAGAATTTGTAGATAATTTTTTGTTGATGGTTTTTTTCTTCAAAGTCGTCGATTTAATTTACACCGTTTTTATTTCCGAATTGAGTGTACCACTTTGCTCTTACACTAAGTGTATAGCACTCGGGCGGTTCATGTAATTATGTACAAAAGGTTTTGTTAGACGAAAGTTTTCGGTTGACTTTCAGCTTATTCGGTGTCGAATTTTGTCTAATATTTGGTTTCCTAATTCTCCGTTGTTATTTTTGAGATCGAGAATACTCTGAACATAATTATCCAAATGCTCAAATTCAAACACACAAGGGCCCTCTTCTAAATATACATCAATAATTTTAAACATAAAAAACTTCTTAGTTTTGGTTTGATGGTAACATCGGTCCATATCATCTTTGCTTTTTCGTGAGCGTCATTCCGTTTTTTTAATTTTATTCTTGTTGGATTGCAAATGGCGCGAAGCTGAGCTTCGCTTCAATGAAATTATTAATTTCACAGTGCGATCATACTCCTATAAATCAAACAATAACAACAACGTCAATTGAAATTAATTTCTGTTCATATCAGTAGGAAATATGCAAGTTTTCAACAAAAATCAAACGATAGCTATTTCCGATCTCTATGTTCATATTTCAACTATTGCTGTGATTGGCTAGTTGTATTTACTGTGATTGTCGATTACTTCAGTGGCTGTGTGTGTAATATTGAAACGTGGGCGATGATACGTTGTCGATGTGCTTGTGCATCTTTAGTTTATGATTGTGGCCGTGTATTTGAGCGTGTATTGTTGTTTAGGCGCGAAGTGTGAGTTCCAGGACGGTCTGATTCTGTTCAGTGAGAAGAAGATCTCCTCGGTGCAGTCTCTCATCCCTGCTCTTGAGATGGCGAACCAGATGAGGAAGGGACTGTTGATTGTGAGTGAGGATGTGGACAGTGAGGCCCTCACCACTCTAGTCCTCAACAGACTCAAACTGGGACTACAGGCTAGTACACAACAGTCACACTACTACACATGAAAACGCCTCACTGCTTCTTTTTTAGTTTTCAAATTTAAACGCGCAAAAAATAGATTAAGTTTCAGAATTTGACATATATTTCCACTTCGATTCATGCGAAGCACAACCCTAAAGTTACGAAATAAAGTTACGAAATAAGTTCCTATTGCCTTTGGCTCAGAAGCAGGATTAGGACGTGGAACTTAGAAGTAGCTTCAGACTCCCGCAACAATACCAGCAATCTTGCCGTCGAAATTAAATCCCCGTATCAAGTCTCAAGACAGCCAAAATAAGCGAATGACGTTAAAAACAAGGCTAGATGACTCTTTTGATAGATACTTTTTCTGTGCAGTTGTTTCTCACGTATCCCATCAGCATAATTCGAAGTGACATTTCTCTAGATTATCAATTCAGAACTTGGCACTAAAGGAGGCAACTTATAAAGGTGTCAAGCATGCCTTGCTCTTGAAGTTTAAGAGTCTTAAAGCTACATTGTTTTTTTCTCCAACAATCGAAAGCTGGAGAATATTCAAAAAATAGTCAGCTTCTAAAAATTTTTTGTTCCGACCATGCAAATAGGGAGGAATGTTGAATTCGAGTGTTTTCACGTAAAATCAGGCAACCCAGTGTCGAGAAAAACCGGTTTGAAATTTTTGAGTTTTAGTCTAATATCGGTCGAGTAGAACGCTCGAGTAATGTCGTTATCTGAAAATTTTAAGCTAAGAAAACTTGGCTTTCAAAATTATGACGTTTTGAAAGTATAGTAAAAAATAGTTTTGGAAAAAAATGCTTCTGATTCTTTTCTTCATTTTTTGGTCTAGTAATGTCAATTATGCCTTATCCACCAATTTTCTACTCATTTGTATAGTTTTTTAATCATGTCGCGTACAAACAACGACTTTCAATTGAAACAGGGATAGCCTGTAAATTATTAGTTCAAATTAAAGGCGTTTCTTGTGCGTGGTGTGATGAGAAAACTATAAACTCGCGTAGAAGTTCAGAAAATTGAGCAAAAAAAGAAAAAAAAACAAGACTGCTCGTATCAGGGCGAAGCCCTGAATGTTCCGACTACCTTTTAATGTTTATGGAACAGTAATAACATATAAAAAATTAAATGAAATATAACAAAATAAAATTTTTATTTTCTAAAACTTGAATTTTTTAATGAAAATCATCACCCCACACGCCATATAAAGTATAAAAGGATAGATTTCGCTCCTTTTAACAAATCAGTTATGGCAAATAAGCTTCTTTCAACCAATTTGGAACGATTTCTAAGACGGAATAACTCTCCGCTTACGCGTTAATAGCGCGAAATATATCGCGCGTTAATTGTCCCAAATTGGCCAAAATGGCTATCTTTAAACCCCCGTAACTTTAGGAAAAATGATCACAGGTGAAATATCTTTTCAAATTTAAGCTCAGGACAACAATACCTTTCGAATGATATTTAAAAATTCCGTCAAAAATGGCTAGTTAAAAAGTCGAAATTTGTCTGAAGAAAAAAACCCCACCCCGAGCACAAATATTCCGTTACTTTCGTATCGAAAGTCGGAACACAAATGAAAAAAAATATATTATTTTCTTTTTTCGAACAATATTTTTATAAATTATTTGGAAAACTTTTCTTGCCTGGGAAAAGCAAGATGAAACTTCTAAAACTAATTTTCGTGTAGAAAAGTTTTGTTATTCTAAGCTAAGTGACCAATTTAATGATTTATCATTACTTGATTAGTTCGCTTTATTCGCTCCAAATTACATATATTTCTTGCGTTCATTACTCTTTTCCAGCTGTCAGTTGGCTATGTTTTAATGTGACAATGTGAACAAATGATGTATTGCTCAATTTAGCCGATGGAAGAAAGAGAAAAGCCGACCTGAGGATCGATTCGAGTCGAGGAAAGATTCCTAGTTTTGAAGGCTTATTAGGAGTAATTAACGTAGTGAAGACTCTTTTATAGGTCTTGCTGATTTGTTTGTGGTTTTTTAATGAAAAGTCTCTAATAAGTACAGATGTGCATTCATACATATATGCATTTATGAATCCACTTAGGTTTATATGCACTTTTTGAGTTCAATCGAAATTCATCTGCTGAAAAATACGTAAATAGCACTCTCTAAATACGAACGTGGAAATGGCGCAAAAAAAACGAACAATTTTTTAGTCAGGAAAACATTTATTTTTAAATTTTCAGCAGAATAAAAACTTTTACCAATTGACCTAGTTTTTTCAAATTGGTTAAATTTTATCGGAAAAAAACGCCAATCATAAATTGTTCCAGAATTTCAAAGAGCTTAAAGGGCAACTATTTTTTTTGAAGTTCGCAAGTTGAGATTTTTTCAAGAAAGTCAGTGTTTTTTTTGTTTACTTGCGTTCATTACTCTTTTCCAATCTTCGATTGGCTATGTTTTTGTTAGCTTTTAAACCTGCAGTTGGCCATAGTTTTTGCGTGTGTTAGCGAAGTAGAGCTTGAGGTGTGTATAAATGCATGTTTGTGACTGTGTGTAGGTGTGTGCCGTGAAGGCGCCTGGCTTTGGGGACAACCGGAAGAACAGTCTGAAGGACATGGCGATAGCGACAGGGGGGGTGGTGTTCGGGGATGAAGCACTGGAGCTGAAGATGGAGGACATCAAACAGCAGGTGAACACAAACAGAAACACACACCTATTTTCATATCTTGGCAGTTGCACAGCCTCTGAAATAATCACATGCATTCATTGCACATTTTAATAAAATGAGAGTTCATCGTTGAATTCACACAGTTTGGAAGGAAGGATTGGCGTTTGTTTAGTTTGTTGACTTTTGAGACTGATATGATATTGGTCAGCGGGAGGGCCTAAAGAACAGTTCAATTGGTGCTCAGATATGCCTAATGGACTTGATGTGTTGTGTATTGTGTGCGGTATGTATCTTGAATGTGTGTGCATTTGTGCTGCAGGACTTTGGAGTGGCGGGCGAGGTAGTGGTGACTAAGGACGATACTCTCATTCTGAAGGGGAAGGGGGAGGAGGCGGCTATTAGGGAGAGGGTGGAGGAGATCAGAGACCAGCTGGACAACACCACCTCCGACTACGAGAAGGAGAAGCTGAACGAGAGATTGGCCAAACTGTCCGACGGAGTGGCATTGCTCAAGGTAACAAACAACTCCCAATTCACATGTAGACAGTGGCAAACAATTATTAGGCAACATCTCCCAATCTAAAGATCATCTGACCTTGATGTGACAAATTATTTCGAATCAGTTCTTCCAGTTTCGCAGTTCCTTTGCCGCTGTGTTATCTTGTTTTTGCTGTGGAGTTTTCCGTGGCAGACCTGTGTCAAATGAACAGTCTCTTAACGTTACTCGGAAAAGCGCAATTGTTTTGCTCAGCCTCTTATACTATTCCAAATGTATTTGCTTTTGTGACCGAAGTACGAACCTTCTTTTTTTTCTAACCTAACTCGCAAATAAAAGTTTTCACTTATTTAGTGGCACTTTTGCTATAATGACATCTGTATCATCTGTTCTCTGCTTTTTTGCGGCTAGTGTTTGTGATCATTCTTGCGATAAGCAAGGGTATTGTAATCGGGTATTTAACTGTTTGTTTTTCACCGTAAACAATTTCTAGTTTTTCATGACATTAACTTCCCTTTAGTCTTAAAAATGTTCGATTTTTTTTTGTTTTTTTTTTCGGCTTGATAGATTTCGCCCTGATTACATCGGCTTAGCCGACACATTTTGCTTCGTTTACTGAGCTGTTTATGTGTTTTGAGGGTCATGGGGACTTCATAACTTTTTAGTAGTCTTAAATTTTTTTGGCTTTGTTTTTATTTTTTGTTGGGCTCAATAAGTGTCGGCCAATGTTATATTGGCACAGTGTCCGCATACTGTTTCATTTGACGCGTGAATAAAGTTTGTGTGTGTTTGTATGAGTGTTTTTTTGTTTGTTTGAGGGTGGCTGGGACTTGATAATTAAAAAAAAATTTCGGCCTAAAGGGTTTCTGCTAAGGTATTTCCGGCTTTGTTACCGTGTAATAACTTTTCTTCGATGTTAGTTTCGCATTCTATTGTATTGGCTCGTTCTTGTCTCAAAACTAGCTCAATCGGTAGGTCTAAATTGAAATGTTCTGATTTTTTTCGACTTAGCGGCTTTCGTGTTTTGTATCGCAAATGGTGCGAAGCACAGCTTCACCTCTGTGTCAAATTTCTTAGCGATCTCGTCAAACTTACCCTGGAGGTAAAGAATGTTTCTGAAACGTTTAAAATCCTGGGTTCGAATCTGACCAGGACCTGTGTTTTTATTTAAACGGGCAATATTCAGTTTTAAATAAGATTGTCGGTCCATTATTTGTCTGCTTATTTGTTGTCGGCTTAGTTGTCACATCTTAGAATAGTTTCTTTGCTGCGCGCAGTTTCCTTAAATGTTGATTGTAGTGCTCGATTTACTCCTATTATTTGTAGTTTCACTTACTTTGACCTCGTATTTCCTTGGTTTTTTTTGTTACTTAAAAACTTTCTGCGGCCCAAATTATTCCGGCCTAATTTTAGCGGCTGAATGACCCAATTTTGGGTTGTTTCATTAGAAATACAATTTTAATAATCCCCTCCAGACTTTATTACTCTCTCTGCAAGCTGTATGTCAGCCAATCGGCTTAATGAAATGCTTTTTTTTCGTTATGGAAATTTTTTTTCACTTTTTCCAAAGTTTTTAGTCCTTATCAGAAACTTCTACTGATTCTCAAAAAGTAGTATCAATTGAAAGACCGCCCACTCCCCTGTGTTCCTGCATATTCCCCTAGAATCTCTTTTTTTCTTGGCCTCTCTGCCTACCTACAGCCTTCGGAAAATTCTGTAGGGGAATATTTGTTGCATGTTTGATTTTTTTGTTTTCTCGAAAACTACTAGAACCTATTCAAAAAAGTACCCTGCTTAAGCGGCTACGCTCGAATTTTATGGTCCTTTGAATGGTCAAGTTTTTGTTCTTTTGACCGTTTTTTGAATATTTTTGACTTTGCTCAAAAACTAACGTCCCAAATGTACAATTGTGGGCCCCATGGAGATAACAGTCAGTGGGAAGTTCGCCGGCATTGGCGGCCATTCATAATTTCTTTAAAAAATTTAATCGCTCTCGGAAAAGTTAGTTTTGATTTTTTGACCGTTTTTTCTCAAACTAACCGGCCCTATCTGAGACTTCAATCCGAAGATCGGGTTGTAGGAAGCTCATTTGCTCATTCAACTATGACCGCATTTTTTGACACCTTATGTTATGACCTTCGTGAAACCTAAGTTTTGATTTTTGATCGTTTTGTTTAAAATTTTGACTTCACTCGTGCCCTACCATCCCAAATCTGAGATTTTGGAGTCAATCAATTGAAAAAACCGGTTGCGAGATTTGTTCCTGCAGGGGCGGTGACTTCTTTTTTTTGTAAGCTAAATTGTGTGTCATTGGAAAACAGCAAAGCTTTTGGGAAAAGTCCAATTTTTAAAATAGACCATTTCATCCCGCATCAGAATAACAAATTTTTACAAAAACGAACTATTACTTCCAGCTTTAGCTGGGGCCACTACTTTTTTAAGAGTAATGAAAGTAGTGAAGACTATTATATAGGTCTTGCTGATTTTTTTTGTTTCATTTGAAAAAATTTTAAAATATTGATGCATTTAGGTATAATGCTTTTTTGAGTTCAATTGAAATTCATTTGCTGGAATGACGTAAATAGCATTCAGCAAGTACGAGCATGGAAATGGTGCAAAAAAAAACGAAATGGTGCAAAAAAAGTTAACGTTTTCTAGTTTCTAAAGTGGAATTTAATTTATAGATTTCCAGCAGAATAAAAACTTTACCTATTGATCTAGTTTTCTCTAGTTGGGTTAAAGTTATCAAAAAAGTGCCAATCATAAATTGTTCTACAAGTTCAAATTTCGTATTTTTCCTCAAAATTTGAAAATTTAGATTTTTCCAACAATGTCAGTGTTTTTTTTGTTTACTTGCGCTCATTATTTTTCCAAACTTCGATTGGCTATGTTATCGAGACTATGTTTTGGTTCACCTATTTTCTTTTCAACATTTTAATTTTTTTCGTCGGATCTTTTTATGCTCCTTGTATCGTAAGTAGTGCGAAACTACGCTTCGCCTCTGCGTTCATTTTTCTGGTCAAATTGTTTCAATTATGCCTTTTCCACCATTTTTCTTTTCTTGTATAGTTTTCTCATCATATCGCATACAAACGACGACTTCAAATTGAAACAAGGATAACCGGTAAAATACAAAATCAATTTAATCAGTTTTTACTCTAGCGAGCTTGCGAGCGTAAAATTTATTAGTACGAGCCTTCTTTTTTCTAACCTAACACGGAAATAAAAGTGTTCATTAATAATGTTCGCCTATTTCTTGGCACTTCTGCTATCATCACTATCTGTATCGGTGAAAATTTCATAGCATCTGTTCTCTGCCTCTGCTTTACATATGGCTAGTGTTTATGATTTATTAAGTCTCCGTTGCTGAGTGGTTAGTGCATTAGTACGGACTTTCTTTTTTTCCAACCTAAGTCGCAATTATTGGTGCCACTTTTGGGGCACATTTACAGCTTTTTCATAGCTTTTACATTCAAGTAGTAGTAATAAGTTAACACAGTTGGTTCATTTTGATTCATCAAATGAACCGAAAGAAGTGATTTGTTTCAAACAACAACAATAATGAAAACTCGATTTCAGAAATTTTCCAACTCAATATCTCGCAATTTTTTGAAATGCATTATTTAATCAAATTTATGGCTTTCTGATTTGCAATTTTTTACAAGCAAAGTTAGTGTGGATGCCTTCAGTTTGTTAGATTTCAAATTATTATTTGCAAAGTTGAGTCTATTTGTTTTTGGTGCCACTATTGGTGCATTGCATTGGCAATTGTTTAGCATATGTAGCTGCTTTATTCGTGACTAGTGTTTGTCGGTTGTTAAGCTTGCGTGGCTGAGTGGATAGTGCGTGAGACTCAAATTATCTTGATTGCAGTAGGTCGCAGTTCGGAATCCTACACGTACGCGAGATTTTGATAACTTGGGGCTTATTTCTACTTTTTCTTGTTTTTTTGGTAGAGCTAGCTTTTTGGCCGTGTTCTTACAACTGTTTGCTCAGCGCAGCTTCGCCTCTGTGTTGACAAATGCAATTGTTGTTTTTTTCTGTAAGTTGCAATTAAGTAATCTGAAACTGCTCATTTTGATGTTACTCAATGCAGTTATAGAAAACCGTTTTGAACAAGAATATAACTAGAGTACATGCAGCGTGTGTTTGACAGATTAAGTTGCTCAAAGTGGCCGATACTCTATCGTTTAATTGGATACACTCTTAAACATGTGTGCTGTTAGCGTGTATGTGTGTGTGTATGTATGTATGTATGTGTGTGTGTGTGTGTATGTGTGTCTGTAACGTGTATGTGTGTGTGTAGGTGGGAGGGTCTTCGGAGGTGGAGGTGAATGAGAAGAAGGACAGAGTGACGGATGCTCTGAATGCCACTCGTGCAGCCATAGAAGAGGGCATAGTGCCGGGGGGAGGAACAGCCCTCCTCAGGTCCATACCCGCCCTCGATACCCTCATCCCCCTCAATGAGGACCAGAGGATGGGGTTCGACATTGTGAGACAGGCGCTGAAGAAGCCGTGCGAGACCATCGCCAGAAACGCCGGAGGTACTCAACCATTAATGTTCAATACACTCTCTCTCTATCTCTACGCTATCTGAAATTGTGTTGCGTTGTTCTCAGAGTTTTTATAAGTCGATGATAATAGTTCAGACTCTTAGACAGTTTACGATCATTTTTTTTCGTTTTTTTGGCTTAAATTTACTGTTTTGCGGTTTGACTTTTGATTTCTTTTAATAATCATTATTATTAAAAGGGATTCAAACTCAACTATCAAACAGCAAAATTTTGATCGACTTCTAATTTTGAAAATGGAAATTAATTATCGGATTTTTCAGCGGAATACAATTTTACGTATTGATCCAGTTTTTTCAAATTGTGCCAATTTTGTCAAAAAAGTGCCCATCGTAAAGAATTTTAAGAGCATCCATTCTTTCTTCGAAATTCGAAAATGAGTCAGTGTTGTTTTTCTGTTCAGTTGCGTTCATTTACTTTTTTCTAACTGTCTGTTGGCTCTTTTCTAGATTTTTGACGATGTGTTGGGATGAAAATCTAAAGTAGTTTGAAGTAGTAGTGATGTTGATGCAGTTTGAACTACAGTTGGAGTGATGTGGTTGTGTGTTTGTTTAGTGGAAGGCAGTCTGGTGGTTGAGAAAGTATTGAGTCATCAAGGGGAGGGGAAGATGAGTAGTTGGGGCTATGACGCCCTCACGGGCGAGTACAAGGACCTCACTCTGGCGGGCATCATAGACCCGACTAAGGTGGTGAGGACGGCACTGGTGGACGCAGCCGGAGTGGCATCCCTCCTCACCACAGCCGAGACAGTCATCACAGAGTCGCCCAAAGACAGCGAGAAAGAGGGGGCAGCTGGGGCAATGGGGGGGATGGGGGGCATGGGTGGCATGATGTAGAACATACAACATCCTCTACAACCATCCGAGCTCCCTCTTCCTTTTTCTCCCTTTTCTCTCTTTCGCTCTTGACAACTAGACTGCCTCATTCTACTCTTGACCTCAAACTGGATTCTCTTCAAACTGAAAACAAAACAAAAACTAAGCCAAAATGTACGCCATGTAAAACATAACATGACATCTATGAACAAGATTTTTGCGAATTGAGTTCTGCAAAAAAAACAGAAAGAATGATGAACTGACTGATCTCTATGGATATGAATTCTTCTTATGTCTACGTGGTAAATGCAGTTACATTGAATGCATAACATTATATTAAGTGCAATTGAATTGGTTGGACTCATACGATAATACACTGGACAATATATGTGAAAGAAGTTGTAAATGGATTGATTTTCTGTATTTGGACTTTGTTATTGATGATGACGCTGAAAAAATAAAGAGAAGATATGTTATCTCTGACAAGCATGGCTCTGCTCTCACTCAAACATACATACTGCTGTCTCATTGTCTGTTTTGTGTGCGTGAGTCTCTTCGCTTCTCTCTCTCTCTCTCTCTCAGTGAGTTACTGCATGAAGATGAAATGTAATTCTACTTCTTCCTGACGTGTAGATTGAAGACGAGGAGGATAATTTATTTTTTCCACTTTCTTTTTCTTCTTCTACTTTACATGCTCACAACCAAGGTGTGTGTCAAAGTATGATGTCTTTTTTTCCAATGTAATAGCCGTTTTTTGCAAAGTTCAAACGCTTATTTTTTGGGGAAAAAGCTCAAAATTTAATATCACGACTACCAGCGGATTTAGAGTTGTGGGTGGGGTCGTTGCCCCCCCCCCCTCATGGATTTAAATTATTCTAAAGGAAAATACTGGAATGAGGAAATTCCAAAGAAATAGTCTAAAATATACTGATTTAGAGAGGGGAGCTGTTTTTTGATTTTTTGCTGTTTGACTTGATTTCTTTTCAAGTTCATTTGAAATTCATACGGTGAAAGGAAAGCAAATTCCGCTATCCAATAAAAAATATGTGAATGAATTCTAGGTTCGAAAGTACATCCTATTTATAAGATCAACCAGCGGAATGAACCAAATTACCGAAAGATCCAGTCTCTCTTATCGACTTTGGTCTAGGCCTTGGAGCGGTAAATTTTTTCTTAACCGAAAATAATTAAGAAAAAATTGCTCACATGATACAGAAGCGCCCCGTTGCCTCCAGGCAGGGTGAAGGACTTCCGACATATCTGACACTCAGCCGATTTGTCGTTGACTTCGAAATATTTCCACACGCAACTCTACATTTTCATCTGAAAAAGGTAATATATAACTTAGTAGTATGATAGGAAATCCAATAAAATGTCTCTAATTTGGTGTGCATTTCCATCGGTTAACCGGTAAACCGGATGAAATCAGGAGACATAGTGACGGAGGAACCGAAAAACGAGAAAGCAAAACATTTGGAACAGTCTCCACGAAAACGACAGTGACCGACCATGACCAAGTTAAACAGGGAGCAGCAGCCAACAGCAGAGCAACAGCTGACCATGAAACAACAACTTCTCTTGAACTGGGCGATCTGATGGCGAAGCTAGATCAGATCGACAAAAGACTAAAGCACAGTGAGGAGGATAGAGAGGTGATAAAGAAAGAATTAAGATACAACAAACACGAGTACCTGGACAACTATTTCAATCTGGCGAAAGCGACAGAGGAAAAACTTCAGCAGATGTCAGACAAAGTAGATGCCACTGATGGAGAGCGAGGCAAGAACATCAAAAAAGACATGCAAGAGATGAAGCAACGGTCTGACGCAGTGAACAGCCAATTGGGGAGTCTGGAAACGAGAATGGACACAATGAGTAGGGACCAGGCTGAGAGTTCATGTGCAATACAGGGAAAACTAGACGCCATCTTGAGAAACTCTACGTCACAGGACAGGCCGGTAACGGAACGAACGCATGGCAACAGAGTTGACTTCGTGGAACCACAACGGAACAAATGGCAATCAACACCGTTTCCATTAACCCGGGAGGCCGCGAGTACAGCACCGGGGGGGGGGGGGGTAAAGCGATTATGAAAAATGGAACAGCAAACACGACGAGTGGTCCAGGGGATTCGACGACTCACAATCATGTGGGACCAGATGTCATTATTGTGAGTCGTCGGGCAAGCACCTGGGCAATGATGAACAGGACACTAGAAGCCTTCGCCTTCGATCTTGAGAGCTTGAGACGAAGGAGTGACCCTGAAGAGTCCACCAACAGAAGAAACTTTAGCATCGCCTCAAAGTTCATTGATGGGGTAAAGAGTGATGACTTGAGAACAATGTTAGCAACATACTATACATTGTCGAATGATAGTGCACCGACTCCAGAAGAAATGAGACAGAAGTCGAGAGAATACATGCTAATGAAACCCAAGAAATACTCATATTCAGATAGCAGGAATATGCAAGGGGGGAACCAACCACAAAGGTCGTCATGGTACAAGCCTAGAGATGACATGGACAAACGTAGATCATGCGCGAACTGCGGTCAGCTGATCATCACGTGGCAGATTGCACAACATACAAGCAGGGCATGAAGAGTCTGAGGTACGCACCAGATGAGGAGGACATGAGCCAGATGGAAGAACACGAGTACTATAGTGGCTTAATCATCAAAATAGGTGCAAGATGCTTCTTCTGCAATCAGGAGGGGCACTTTAGGATGGATTGTCCTTTGTTTTGGGAGGCGATCAAGAACCGGAGTCACCCCAAACATAAATTGGCATTAGCGGCGGTGCAGAATCAGCGAAATAGACAAACCGAGTTTGAAACAAAAAAAACTTAAAAGCACCGAGTACGGAACTGCCAACGAAGACAGTGAAGGCTGTAACGCAGGTTAACGATGCGATAGAGGCCACGGCCAAGAACGCCCTAGAGATAAATTATGAGAAAGCGGCGTCAGAGGCGATCAACAAGGTGAAACAGGACCTAGCAACGAAGGAGATAGAGCAACGGTTGAAACAAGAGATCGACAGACAGAGATTAAATGAGACGCTAAGTTGCTCGGTGCCATTGCCAGAAGCTGTAGCAGGGTCGACAAAGAGTGGAAATTGCAACACTCTGAAAATGGTGACAGGAAAGCCATTTGGCATAACGAAAATCGGAGCCAGGATAAGGTCGATAATCACTGTAGGTGGCCATGAGGTGACAAGGAACTTAAGTGAACCCAGCGACCAGACAGTAATGCACATTGACGTATACGCAGATTACTTGAGTGCGATAAGCCCACAGACGACATCTAGAGCCTTGAGGGCGCTACTCACGAGAGGTGGCAGCAAGTCGGTCCGTGTGGACAACAGATACACAGAGGCTTATGGTCCGCTTGAGGTGATGTTTAATATAGATGGGATAAATATCTACACGAAAACAATGATAACATGTGATGAAGATCTAGTGGGAAAGATCTACGTGGGCAGAGAAGAACTAAAGGTGAGATCGATCGGACACTGTGCCATGCTGGAGGAAGATGCAATGCACATCGGGACAGAGGCAGACGTATCAGCACACATGCTTGACATAAGTGTCAAGAAGACTCACTTGCGTGGGTTACTCGATACTGGAGCGGTCTTGAGTGTAATACCAATCGAAACTTGGGAGCGAATGGGCTTCAACAAAGATGACTTGATAGACTCGAGAATACGCTTGTCAGCTGCTGACAAAGGGGCGCTGCGGGTGTTAGGCAGAACACCAAAAACAGCCCTAAATTTGGGGGAACGCAATCTGTGGATGAGCTTTCTTATGGTAGAAAACCTAGATGAGTCTGACCAGTTCATTTTAGGCAGGGACTTCATCAGGAACTTCGATGTAACAATTGATTTAAACAATGCGATGTTCAGGATAAGAAACCCGGATACGCAATTAAGCCGGTAATTTTGATAATAGCTAATGAAAATAAAGCACCGGTAGTCTTGAGAAGGAGGGTGAGGCTGAAAGCGAACGAAGCGGCAATTGTAAGCTTGCGAATGAAAAATTACCATGAACTAAGTGACAACAAGCAAGTATGCATAGTCCCGAATCCTAATAGTCAAAATTCTGCTGTTTTAGGAAGATCATTCTCGATAACCAAGAGCGGTATCTGCGTCAGTGTCTTGTTGAATACTCTTGATATACCCATCACGATACAGAGGGGGAGGAATTTGGGATATGCTTTACCCGTTAAAACTCGATATGAAATTACTGAAAATTCAAAACAAAGTGAAGTTGTTGATTGTCCCAATCATAGGGACAAAATTTGTATCTTGAGACGATTGAAGAAAATAAAAGGTTCATCAGGTCTTGTAAAATCACTTAAGTCAGAGACAGACGATGGACTTTCGAGCTGTTCAATTTTCCCAGAAAGACCCACACTAGAGGAGATGGAAATGGATAAACCAGTTTTACCTGAAATAGAGCACATGAGGGGTAAGGTAACGGATGAACAGCTCGAGGCCATCAAGGACGTACTAGAGCGGAACGAGGACGTTTTTTCGAATAATAAGGCAGACATTGGATGTTGCAATTTCGTTGAACATGAAATAGAGCTTGAGGAGTCTGCGGTACCGCATAGAGAGGGGGCGGCGAGGCGCATGACCCCGCACAAATCGGATTGTTGTGGTTTTGTTGTTACTTTCGGTATCTGAAAACCGTCACGATGAAGGATGCCTATCCCATACCTAGAAATGATGAGAGCCTCTCGAAGTTAGGTGATGCAAAATTTTTTACGACTCTTGATTTAGGATCGGCTTTCTGGCAGGTCCCAATGAGGAAGCAGGACAGGGACAAAACGGGTTTGCTTGCGAGTTGGGGCTGTTTCAATTTAACCGGATGCCGTTTGGTCTTTGCAATGCCACAGCCACGTTTCAACGGTTGATGGCACATGCGCTGATAGATGTGACAAAGAAGTACGGCAATCTGATAAAGTGCTTTGTGGATGACGTGGTAATAGCGACGCCCACACTAGAAGATCACATCGAGCGACTGGACGAGGTGTTTGCATGTAGTAGTGATGGCCAAAAAGAAAGGCGACCAATTGAGGTTTTGCTGTGACTTTCGGTATCTGAACTCCGTCACGGTGAAGGATGCCTATCCCATACCTAGGATTGACGAGAGCCTCTCGAAGTTAGGTGACGCGAAATTTTTACGACTCTTGATTTAGGATCGGCTTTCTGGCAGGTCCCAATGAGGAAGCAGGACAGGGACAAAACGGGTTTTCTTGCGAGTTGGGGCTGTTTCAATTTAACCGGATGCCGTTTGGTCTTTGCAATGCCACAGCCACGTTTCAACGGTTGATGGCACATGCGCTGATAGGTGTGACAAAGAAGTACGGCAATCTGATAAAGTGCTTTGTGGATGACGTGGTAATAGCGACGCCCACACTAGAAGATCACATCGAGCGACTGGACGAGGTGTTTGCATGTAGTAGTGATGGCCAAAAAGAAAGGCGACCAATTGAGGTTTTGCTGTGACTTTCGGTATCTGAACTCCGTCACGGTGAAGGATGCCTATCCCATACCTAGGATTGACGAGAGCCTCTCGAAGTTAGGTGACGCGAAATTTTTTACAACTCTTGATTTAGGTTCGGCATTTTGGCAGGTCCCGCTGAGGAAGCAAGACAGGGACAAGACAGGGTTCGCTTGCGAGTTGGGGCTAATTCAATAGAAACGGATGCCGTTTGGTCTTTGCAATGCCACAGCCACGTTTCAACGGTTGATGGCACATGCGCTGATAGGTGTGACAAAGAAGTACGGCAATCTGATAATGTGCTTTGTGGATGATGTGGTAATAGCGACGCCCACACTAGAAGACCACATCGAGCGACTGGACGAGGTGTTTGCATGTATGAAGAGGTCGGGGCTAAAGTTTAAACCGTCAAAGTGCGAGATACTCAAGGATTCGATAAAATACTTGGGCAGAATGGTGGGAGGCACGGCAGTGGAAGCAGTTCTAACTTGGAAATCGCCAAAGACGAAACACCAGTTGATGAGCTTCCTGGGTTTTGCGAACTACTACAGGGAATTCATCAAGGGCTATGCGGACAAGGTATACCCGAAGCAACAATTATTGAGACACAAAGGCAAAAAGTTCACATGGAACAACGCAGCAGAAGAATCATTCCAGAGAATAAAGAAAAAGTTGTGCGAGGCACCGGTGTTAGGGATTCCAACGGAAAAAGGTATGTACGTGTTGGATACGGACGCGTCGGTAGTCGCAATTTCTGGAATTCTCCATCAAGAACAAGAATGGAACGGGAAGACAGTCTTAAGACCAATAGCGTACGGGAGCAAAGTCTTGAGTGATACTGAAAAAAAGTACGGGGCGCCGAAAGCAGAGATGTTCGCGGTGGTTACTTTTGTCGAGAAATACAGAACAGGGCACTCAGTTGGCTGAAGACGTACTCGATGGACCAGAGCTGCATTGGGAGATGGATAGTTCGCTTGGATGGGTACAACATGATAATTGAGCATAGAACAAGGGACAAACAGCAGAATGCCGATAGCTTGAGTAAGAAGACGGAATTCTACGAGAGGCAGGAACAGAGGGAGGCGGATAGGCCCGAGATTAAAGATGGCTTCTCCTTCATGAACAAAGAAACGTATGACAGTCTTCCACTCACGAGATGGCTAGACAAGTCAGGCAAACCGATAGAAGATCATCCCGAATTACCAGAAGAGCCCCAAAAGAAAACAATCTTGAAGAAGAAACGAGGGATACCGATTGAGATAATGCTCAAGTCAAAAATCGTGAGAGAGACGCTCAAGGCAAAAGGTTATGATCTCAACCAGGTGGAAACGGGAGATACTCAGGTAGATGAAGACTTGTGGAGATTACTTGAGAAGCTGGCAGATGATAAAACCGTGAACGTAGGAAAGAGTAGGGAGGAACCAGAAATCACGATACTGCGAAGGAGTGAGACAGTTGGCAATACAGACTCTCCAAGAGAAAGTGGTACTGATGGCAAAGAAGTCGTGCGGTCACTGGTTGACAAAATCCCTGATAACATACTTGAGCGGACTCAGGTTAGGAAGAAGAAAGTGGCGTTTAAGGAAGAAGCTGAACACCTGGGACCAGGACAAGAGTCCGGGGAGTGATCCACGTCCCCGGAAGAAGAAGAAACCGGAGAAGAGAAATTGTACGGGGAGTGTGAAGAATGGGATGAAGATTCGGAAAAGAGCAGCGATGATCAGGATAGTCTATGCATGATACTGGCAGAGGAGAAGATGAGACACCGCGAGAGGGAGCTACAAACAGATCCCTCCTCAGGAACGTATATCTCGGATGAACAAGAAGTACAAGGAGGTGAAGAACTTGAGAAAATTGCGGTATCGAGGAAACCATTCAGGGAATTATCATGCAACTCAAATGTCAGAACAAATCTGGTGCCAGAAGATGATATGAAGATCGTGAAGAGGATATTATGCGTAAAGCTGAATGATGACATCCACGACCCTGGGGAAATCAATGGACAGATCATGGCACTAAAGGAACATGTCAAATCGAGATATAGGCTGTCGGACCTGATAAGGGCCCAAACGAATGACAAGATGACAAGTAACCTCTCCAAATGGATCCGGACGGGGTCCAAGGAGAAAGGGGAATTCGAAGAAGACAGCTACAAGATCTTGAGCCAGTTCTACAAAGAAAAGAAAGATTTACTCTATCACGCAGCTGACGGGGTGGTAGTGTGCAAGAGAAAAGATGAGGAGAAGATTTTACACAATGGTATCAGACGGAGGTGTTTTTTCAGATCGCACGATCAGATGGGGCACCAGGGGATAGACAAAGTGCAACAGAGAAAACTTCACAGGTTTGACTGGCCAGGATTAAGGAAGGCTTGCTAGAGATGGGTGAACGCATGTCTGGCTTGTCTACAGGTGAAAGACCCAAAGAAGATGAAGTTCCCACTCAAGTCCGTTGAGAGCTCGGAATTTAACGAGGTTTTGCAGATATACCATCAGAAGATCTGCATGACAGAGTCGGGATACAACCAGATACTGATCATAATAGATCACTTCACAAAGTTGGCAGAAGCGGTCCCGTGTCAGACAGCCTCAGCAGAGGAGACTTGTGACCACCTGATAACGCATTGGATATCACGATATGGTTGTCCAATGAATTTTCAGTCAGATAATGGCAAAGCCTTTGTGGGGGACTTGACAAAAGAATTGATGAAGACGTCACACATTGCTCAAGCACACTCGACAACCTACCATCCTCAGACCAACGGGCTGGTAGAGAGACAGAATTGAACGTTGGTGAACATGTTGAGGGTATACTGCTCAAGATACATGACGGACTGGGATAAATATCTGCCGCAAGTCGTAGGGGCATACAACAGTACGCAACACTCAAAAACGGGCATCAGTCCTTTCATGATGTTGACGGGCAGGGAGAGAGCAATGCCCCTGACATTCTTTTACCCGGAATACAAGGGGAAGAGGACGTCGCCTCAAGCTTACGTGAAAGAAGCGATCAGGAGACAGCAGGAACTAAACGAGCTCTGCAGGAGGAACACTGCGCAAGCACAAATGAGACAGCGCAAGAAATATGATGAAAAGATATTACAGGCGAAGCCATATGAAGTGGGCCAGTACGTGTGGGTCTTCCAGAATGTCATACCGCCCAAAGGGACAAAAAAACTACTTAAGAAATGGAGAGGACCATTCATGATAACGGAAGTACATCAACAAGGACGGTTCTACCGCTTGAGTACGGGGCGGGCAGCATATTATGAAAGTCTGAAGCCTCACGTCCCATCCCCAGAAAACTGGTGTTTACCACAGGACATGGAGGGACTTGAGTACCTACTGGTGGAGCCAGCGTGTGAAGTGAACGAAAGAGGCACCAGAGAGAAAAATGATGGCAACGAGAACTTGAGTTTGGATGACAATGAAAAGATAGAAGCGGACTCTGAGGCGGAAGCCTTTGTGGAGGAAGACTGGAACGATCCGGAGCAAGATGAGGTGCCGAAGTGGACAGAACCAGACTTATCAATACCAGCGGGGACAAGGAGTGGCAATCGCAAACGGACAGGCATGAGGTACAACAGATACGGAGACGATTTCCTGATTGATAAGATACAGCCCGATGACCTAAGCAAAGAGCTACTAAATGTGGGCGAACTGGCAGCCGATGATGAATGGCAAAATATCAAAGATAATGAACACTACCCGCAGGAAGACTACTCGACACCAAAACGGGAGACAGATTTGGAACAGAGCGAGATAGAGAGGAGGGAGAATACGAACTTGAGGATATTAGAATGGATGCGCGATGTCAAAAACGGAAGCGGCGAAGGACAGAGCATCCAACAAGTTGACGTATCAGTGGGAAAGCACATGAAAACGGAGGATCCCCTCTTCGGCTGGACAGCAACAGACAGGCCGCTCGAGATTCCACCAGATAATTTAGACCCAGCACCATCGACGGGGACGTCGATAAATATTTTTGTCCGGGGAGTGGGGGTAGGACTTACCCACACCAAAAATTTGATGATAAAGAAACTCAGGGAAGTGAGAGAAACGAGCGGACTGGAACTGGATGGGGAGGAGGCTGAGCCTACCATAGGACGGAATTTCAAAACGAAGTTTGAAATACCCAACGAAAACTCGGAGAACATCCTGATAACGGATAGTGATTTCATTCTGTCGGACAGGACTAGCGCAATCTGTATCACGGCGGACTTGAGTTTCAAATCAAAACTGGAGGCCGACTTCAAGAGAGAGTACCAGAACGTGGAGTTTAGACAGAGACCGGGGCTGGGGGGATGGCTGCGCTTCCACCATCAGTAGCACAAGTCCTAGGCAAATACCTGTGCTTCTTAGTGACGAGGGTCAGTGAGAGGAACACGATCGGTCCTGAACACGTGATGCTGGCACTAACGAGACTGCGGGACTTCATGATTGAAAGAATAATAACGGAGGTCTCAATGCCGGTCTATGACCCGAACAGGGGCAAGCTGAGACCAAGGGAACTATATGCTATCCTTCACGTGGTCTTCGCAGAGACGGAGATAATGGTATATCTGCACAAGAAATACTACCTGAGTATCGCCTAAGCCAGGTGTATGGGGGTCTTGAGTTGGGCATGAAGGGGTCTCAAATTAGGTGTTGGGGTACGGAACAGGTAAAATGATCTTAAAAGTGATTGGCATGACAATTAAATTTTAAATGATTGATGGTGCTAAAATATAAAATGAATCTGCATGCTCTTAGAAAATTTCCGATTGAATTATTTTAATAGAACGAAAAGGATAAGGATTTAACTATAATGGCAGGGGGGTTTTAAGTTAGGAACATAGCATGTCAGTCTAAAGATCACGTTTTATTTTCAGATTGATTTGGTAAAATCAAATTGACTACCCAACTATACTCAACTGAAAGAAAAAGAAGGTCTTGAACGAACCCACAGTCAAACAACACTTGAAGAAGTTAATTCTCAAACACTCAAGTGTTACGGTAATTCTCAGGTGGTACGGTAATTCTCAAGTGGTACGGTAATTCTCAAGTTGGTACGTGCGCAAGATCATCCAGAAAAAATGGCAGATAGATTTTGGAAGTCCATGCCCGCGGCTCTGAAGAGGCCCACGCTTGATGAGCTATACAGACGCCTAAGGAATCTGGATTACACTCAAGTGGATGAGAGAATGGCGGTGATGCTGAACGCCATCCTCCAATTGGAAGAGCAGGGCGAATGCCGGCAGTCTGCAATAGAAGCGGTTCTAATGGTCGGCAACACCACTGATGGAATATCCAACCAAGAGCAAACCAGATGGCTGTCCTGGAATGTGGATGGAGGAGTGAGGGGATTCGACTTGGCGAGGAACCCTGGCCTGAGCAATAACACCGAGTATGGCGCACGGGAGTTCCCACTACCGATCAGACCATCAGCAAGATCAGCGGGCCAGAGCCCGAGTAAGACACCATCTACGACGCGAGTGCAACAAACGGAGGAGGCGTATCCGGACCTCAGTACTCTGAAAAGAGAACTTGAGAGGACACAGAGGGAGAGGAACAAGGCGAACCTCGACCGGGATCAAGCAAAGCTTGAGAGAGATCAGGCGAATCTGGAAAGAGATCAGGCGGTCATCAAAAAAGACCAAGCGCGGAGGGAACTTGATATGCTGAAGGCCGAGCATCAGCAAGAACAGAGGGTGCGAGAGAATGCCGCGAATTGTGAACAGCTGAAGTCGGAAGTTGAGAGAATCCAGCAACGACAGCGCGAGCTCGATATGCAAAAGGGAGTCAGGCCCAAGGCGCGAATGGTTGCCGGTTCAAGACCAGAGTCACGTATGGAGGTGGATGAAGCTCTCAGATCGAAGGGACGGTTTAACCTTGACCGCGCGGCTCAGGAACATATGAACGAGGGGCTGGAGGTATGGATACCGACTGAGTCAACGTCCTCCCTGCGTGGCCTAGAGACACAGCCGATACGCCCATTGATGGATGTCGCACTGCCGGGGTATACTCCGAGTTCAACCCCGAGCAGCAGTCAGGTGAGCGGCAGCTCGTCACGTCTGAAAGAGTTGAACGAGAGACTACAACTAAGAAACCGCGAGAGTCCGGCAAGAGTGGAGCTAACCCCGACATGGAGGGAGCAACCGATCAGGAGTGTGGTAATCTCAAGTTACAAGAAGAACACGGAGGGCAGGTACCACAGGCACAATCGCATGGATTGGAGCACAGCACAAAGAGTCAGGAGGGATTGCTTCCATGACAAGGCTTGGGTGGAATACCACACGCAGCCACGTGTACCAGAGGGTGCGGTCCACCTAATGATAGGGGACAGCCTGCTGCGGTTGCTGAACAGGATTCAATCGCATTGGCAGACTGGGGTCTTGAGTTTCGCTGGAGCTGCGATGCCACAGATATTGGCATCACTTGAGATGCTAGGGATGGCAAGAGCATATACGGTGACTCTAATGATCGGGACTAATGACGTGTCCAGGGGGGAGTCAAGGAAGGTTATGAGGCTACATGACAAGATGAGCTGCATCCTTGAGGAGTTGCGGATTCAAATGGATACTGCCATACTCACAGTGTGTACCGTTCCCTACAAAATGAAGGCTGACCAACACGCGATGGAAATGAATACGAAGGTACGAAACCGGAACGAAGTAATCAGGCAAATACATCAAAAGAGTGTCCTTCCCGTTGGATTGCTGGATGTGGCCGAGCAGATGGAGCGAGCCGTCTTCCCCGACGATGCATCCTCAGACGGAATCCATTTTGACAGGCCTAGGGGAGTGGAATGGTTGAATGACGTTTTCCAAAGGCACATAAGCGCGTTGGAGGCAGAATTGCTGGAGACGCCCCAATTCACATTCGGACCACCTCCAAATCCACCTTTCCTCGCCTCAAGAACACTATCCAGTCGTCTGGGGGCAAGGGCCGATTCTAGAGACAGCTCGAGAAGTAGACGGACCAGATTACCAGGTGTCGCACCGATGGAGGCCGAGGAAGCAACGTTATCAATACCCCAGAGTTCGGTAGTGTCCTCGGTGGTAGTGGTGGAGAGCAAGAGGGTGGAGAGACCGGCGGAGACAAGCCGGTCTAGATATCTGGAGAAGGTAAAAGAGCTGGATTTGGAAGACCTGGAATGCAGACAAGAGTTGGCGGAAGCTCTGGGCCTCGAGCGCGTGTCACATGAGGACTTAAGTAGACACCAGTGCGTGGACTGGTTGAAGGCTCACGAGAGGCATTTCTCAAGAGCGAGAATAATGGAGACGGCGGATTTGACTGGGATTCCCGCAAGATCAGTCATGGGACCTATCAATTACAGACCTCTCAAGTTGCTGGGGAGTCCGGGACTCATAGTGGAGCCCCCTAAGCATCGAACGAGCATAGCCAGAATCAGGTTGGCAACTCCAGCGCAGTTGAGGGTGGTGGACAAACTATTGGATCCAAGAGAAATGGAACTGCCAGACGCCGCTTATGAAGGTACGAGATTGGCGGACGACCCTAGATACGGGAAACCCTGCGGGAACGCCCAATTGGCCAAGACCTTGGCAGTTTACGACAGAGCAGACCCAGCTGCCGCGAGGGTGATCATCGTAGCGGGATCGGACTTCGAGGGAACGTCTCCCAAGTTGTTCTGGCCGGAGGCTTTGATATACTCGCTGCCAGGGGCTGAGTTGAACCAAATGTTAACCCTGGTGGTCGCGATAAAATCGGAGATGCCTTGCGAGCCCGAGCTACTACTGTTTGCGGGAATGAATGACCACCTGTATGCGACTGGGTTTCTTGAGCAACTCAAGGGCGATGAGCCGGCGCCGAAGAGAATCTGGGAAGCTATCCAGACGTTATTTGCACCAAGGAATGAGGTGCAGGAGAACGTGGCCTCACGATTTGGATCTAAGACAAGAGTGGTGTTTACGACGTCCCCCGGGTACGCGAGCATGCCTCCCGCTCTGCAGTTTGTGTATGCGGTTTTGATCTTAATAGCCGAGGGGAATACATGGCGGATCCTGATGGCAGCTCCCAATCGAGAGTTGGAACCAACGAACTTGAGGCTTCGCAAGTCAGAACGGGCGGCAGCGTGGGCGGATGTGTCCCACGCGTTGAGGGGTTTCTATGAGTTAGCAGATATCCTCATTGTATTGGACGAGGTCCTCTTGCTAGAGATATCGAACTTCGCCAGACAACTCAAGTTCAGTCCGGCTATAGGGGACGACCACCCAATCATAAATCACTTGACGGCCAGCTTGTGGTTTCGAAGCATGGACTTGACTATCACGAGCTCCACCAGTAAGTCGAGGGGACCAAGCAATGAAAGAAAGAATGTGGCAGCAACAGAGAAGCAACTGGAGTCGATGGTGTATCGACTAACGCAAGAGAGAGGCAGGTGGCCGTTCCTGACACCATGGCTGGAAAACGCCACAGAGAAGACAAAGGAGAATGCCCCCACTTCTTGTGAAGCAAATCTGGAGTTTTCTTGAAGAGCAGTTGGCAGTGGCCGAGAGTAGGGAGATGACGGTGACCAGGTTCGTCACAGCTGCAAACCAGGTCAAAATCGGAGGATTCTGGAGGGAGCACGCAAAGGACGAGCTGAAGGCGAGAAGAGATCACAAGATTCTCAAGTTCTTGAGTCCCTGTTGGGGGAAGGAGTTCATGGCTGGAGTGTTTGGCGCAAAGGAGACTATTTTTGGAGCCTTTGTACAAGAAATACTGAGCATGCCCATCAGCCTGTTGTTGGCACTGTACCTAGTTTACCCGAGGTACCTATTCAATATGGGTCCAGCGTATATGTTCAGTCGGGGTGTGGAAACACTCCGGATTTACGGGTATCTGGCACTGGTGCTCCTGACCCATGGTGAACTAGTGTCATTTCATCAACTAACGAAATATGGGTAGCCCCTGTTGATGGGGAAAACCTACTCGAGCAATTAAACCTACTCATACAAATGTGCTGCGGGGCTAAAGACGCTGTTAGTGGAGTACCTCCTGATGCAGAATCGACATATGACTGGTGAGGAAAAGAATCCGAAGACGAAAGATGAATGGAGGAAAGTGAATGGTGGCATGCCTCTGTTGACAGACCTGTGCCTGGCGATGAGATCGGACCCAATGGGGATAATCCGGGGGCTGGAGGAGGTCGTAACCTGCATTTATGGACCGGCTGTAACATACGCGTTTCCAGATCCTCTAGTGACGGCTTACCGCAACTCCGTGACACAGTTGAGCCTCATAAGTGTGCTGGATGGGACGGCGCTCAACTGGTGTCAGCCAGAGGTGCTGAGGGCGCAAATGAGTAACACGGTACTCTTCGGGAAAGTGAAGGATCCAGAGTTGATGGTATACAATTTCCGAGGGCAGCTGCAGTGCAGGATGGGAGGGAAACGTGAAGGCCCCATCGAAACTTATCCCAAGTTCTGGAACCTGAACCCCCTGACGGCTAGTGGACAAGAGACCTTGACGATTCCCGCGTGGAAGAAGAGCTTCGAGTTGGTGAATACGAGAGATCTTGAGAAAGCTTGAGCGGGCGGGTTTGGTGAACATGTTGCCGGTGTGGGACGATGGCAGGATGATTGTAGAAGAAATACTTATTGCACTAAAAGACGAAATGAAGTTTGACACGAGAAAATACCGGGCACCTTACGGACTGGAACAAGTGGAGATGAGACAGGAAGGAAAGGAGCTGGATGTAGCAGGCCCGTTGTATGTGGCTCTGACAGAATACAAGAAACCGGATCCAACGACACAATCACCCCTGTCGGTGGGCACCCCTGGAGATAAAAGAAGCGGCCCTGTAGAAGATCGGTTCAGGAGGATACTTGAGAGAAGGAGAGTCGAGTCAGGAGAAGAAAGCATGGATGAGACTCTCAGCGAGGCAGGAGAGGAGATGCAAGTGGGGAACACGCCTGAACCAAAACCAGCAGAGGAGGAATTCACCACTCAAGAACTGTTGAAGGATCTGAGCGGAGAATATTGGGCAGACACTGCCACGCCACCTCTGACCTCATCTCCCCGCAAGAATCTAGAGTTTCCACTGACGAGCGAGACTTCCAATATGGGAATGATACTCTTGAGTGCAGAAGAAAGGGAAAAGAATACCTTCGAGGGAAAAAAGGCCATGTTCGTAGGGACTCTAGATGAGAACGCTTGGCGAGAATTCTTGAGAGAGTTTAATCGAGAAGTGAATAGCGAGATCACACTAGAAGATTTCAAAGAAGAACTGTGGGACACGGTGGTGAAGTTCGGAGAACCTGTCCTGATGGGGACAGGTCTGGAGGAAAAGGCAAGAGGAGAGCTGCTGAGCAAGATGGTCGAGTTGAGAAGGGCACCACTGAAGACCAAAGAAGACGAATGTAAAGACAGCTCTACTCTGAAACAAAAAACTGTCAATAAAATAATAGAAAGTGTAAGGGTGAATAAGGTCGAAACTAGTAATATAATTAAAAGTACTAATATCCTTAAGGCTCGAGCAGGGGGGAAGCAAGAGTTGGAAGGGTTGGATGGAGACAAAGAGGTCGAATCAGTGATGATAACGGCAACGCACCCAAGTAAAGACGTGAAGTCTCGCAAGAGAAAGAGAGAGATAGAAGGGTTGGGTAGTCCTTCGGCCGATGCAGTCTCGGAGAAAAACCTGAGAGAGACGGCCCCATGGTTCTGGTACGATGGAAGACAGCAGCCTACAAGAGTAGCTACGAACCAGGGAAACTGCTCGAGGTAGAAAGGGAGATGGAGGTTCCCACCAACTCGACAACGGAAGAAGACTTCAAGCCTCAGAGGACAAAGATGAAATGAGGTCCGACGAGCGGGCAGACGTGGGAAGTAGACGTTGGCCAAGAATGGGTCTCAAATGAACACGAGGCCACTGGGAAGCACGTAACTAGCGATCCTCTTGAGAAGAATAAAACGAAGAACACCTCCCGGCCGTGGTGGGTGGCCCTGGAAACATTGAAGGAACTGGAAGACTGCCTAAAAAAACTCGACAGTGGAGATTCACGCAAGCGATGCAACTGGGCTACCCAGCAAAAGGCTGAGATTAACAAATTAGAATTGGGGAGCCATCTGAGGAGAACTTGGCAGAACTTGTTGAGGGATCATTTTAAAGAAGCGATGAGGACATGCTCATCGGCGTCGCCATTGATGGCAAATCCCTTTGTTAGAACAATAGGACAATTGATGTTCGCGTGGAGCCTGGTGGGAATAGAATTAGAAACGCTGACCTCGCTCGACAAGTTGAAGTTGGGTGGAAAAAGTCTAGAAATATATCAGACATTGATGCAACACGTTGCTAGGGATAATTCAGGCTTGAGCCTGGCAAGGAGGAGAGACGCTACTTGTTTCTTGAGGTGGATAATGTCGGTGATGACTGACAGCACCATCCTAGCATGTCAACAAAGAGCAATCAGGAGTAAAGCAGTGGAACGGAGAGTCTCAGCAGTCATCTTGAATGTATACCAGAGTACTGGGATAGAAAAGGAGGATGGTTCCAGACAGTCTCTAGAGAGCCACAGGAAGTTAGACGAGATACGGAGGTTCTACAACAAGAAATTTAATGAGAGACACGACGTGCACCGTAACTTGGCCACATCAGGAGAATACTTGAAACCCAATAAGAAGGGAGAATACCAGTATGTGTCTGGATTGATGGGGATGGCGTACAACCCTTTCCTGGACTCGGAAGCCGGAGGCGCTCACAGAAACTACGAAATGGCAGAGCTAATAAATTTTTTGACGGAGAAGATAGTGGAGATAGATACTGTAGAGAGAGAGAGACCGAGCTTGGGCTTGATTCTCGAGAAAACACCAGAGAGGTGATTAGTGTACCGCGCTCAAGTAAAAGAGTTCAGCTGAAGATGGGTAACGGGAATGGCATGTTGGTCACGAATCTGGGAGTGGTGTGGAAATTGCTGAGGCCCTCCTGGTGTCCACATCCCCATGCGAGCCTGATCGAGGAAGTCACGGAACGAGTGAGATTAGCACCGGCGGAGGACGAAGATCTGGCGACATTGAGTATAGTGCACAAACTGGTCTTGCCTCAGGCGAAGGAGTCAAGCGAAGCGACGAGTAAACTAGGGTCGGTGAAGAAAATGGAGCCGGGCAGTTGTCTTGACTCGACGTGTGGAAATGGCGAGCACACCTGTGATGGACGGTCATGCGTTAGGATACAGTCCTTCCAAAAAGAAGATCTAGTCACCTGGTTTGAAGACATCACCGAGAGGGAGAAGAGTGAAATACATACGAGTAAACTAGGGTCGGTGAAGAAAATGGAGCCGGGCAGTTGTCTTGACTCGACGTGTGGAAATGGCGAGCACACCTGTGATGGACGGTCATGCGTTAGGATACAGTCCTTCCAAAAAGAAGATCTAGTCACCTGGTTTGAAGACATCACCGAGAGGGAGAAGAGTGAAATACATATAGTGGCTGAGGGTTACGCGAGTACCACGGTGAACATAGCAACACCTCTGGGATTCTTCTCGAGAATGTGCAGTCTCCAGTCACTGGAGAGGCTAGAGTCAGAACACCACTTGGTGACCGCGTTGAGTGTGGAGTCATGGCCCGGGGTGTTGCAGGTAACCCAGAAACACATCAAGAGCTGGAAGGTTGGACTGGAAGCGGAAATGGGACTTCCCATGAGCGAAGCCTATGGTCTGCCTCTAAATGCGAAGTCCTTAGTGGGGTCAGTGATGGCCAACCTATGCGGCAGCCACTATCCATTGGCGATGGTGGAGGTATCCAGCCAAAGGGTATTAATAGACAAGGCCTTCTCAGTGCCCAAGTGTGTATGACTGGCTCGGATGTCGCATCACTCACACAGGTTGTTGAGGAAAATCCGAGGGACAGTGCCGAGAGAACAGAGGGATGACTTGAGTGTAACCTAGGGGGAAGAACTTTTGGGTTTGGAAAGTGAAAACACAAGTGACCATGAGAAACAAAATGTGATGGGGAAACCTATGGGTGGTGCTCCAAACATGGAGGAGAACGACGCGATACACGAAAAGATGATGGAACTTGAACCTCTCCTAGAAGCCTCGGGAGAGCGCAACCTTAGGAGTATTGACCTCACCCATGGGGAATGTCCATACCACTGTCTGGCACAAACAGTGTGGTACCCGGATCACGCAAACCTCTGCCTGATCTGTGATGTGGAAGAAATTCGGTCGTTAGGACTGCCCGATCATCAGCAGAAGGTGACCATCTTGGTGGTGAGCACGATGCTGGCTCTACGATGAATTGAAGAAAATGGAACGAAGTATCGGGAGTCGAAGACGCCCACGGCGGAGTCGATATACGCGATAGATTATAGCAGGAGACTTGAGTTGTTTGAGACTGCATGCAAGGTATTCGCCATACCAATGGAAGTCAGACACGTATGGAGCCGCATAAGGTTCTTTCCTTGGTTTCGAGCGACGTTGACATCCTGGTTATACATGGTAGCGAAAGATCACATGAGGAAATATCAAAAGGAATATCGACAGTTCCAGACCGAGATAGGACCGGATGCTTTCAAGAGACATCTGCTGACCCATCGAAATGCGATCACGACAGGGTGGAAGAGAGTTGGTAGGGTGTCAAGAAACAATACCAAGGCGAGAGAGTCAATACTGGAGGAAGACTTGGCGAAGAACGTGAGCCTGAGTCTGCACAATTCCTTCTGTGTGAACCGAGAGGCGAGGATGAAGAGTTTACCCAACCAAGCAAAGAGATTGCAGGAGCAAAGGGAATGGATGCGGTCCTATGAACAGCTGAAAGCCTGGGAAGAGATCGTGATTAGCTCCGATGATGAAGAGGCACTGTTGAAGCAGATTATGGTGTCAAATACGTCTGTGTCTGTTACCTCGAAGGCGAAGAACGCGAGATGAGCAGGTGGCTCAATGGGAAATTCTAGAGTCTTGAGTCTTGAGAGGGAAGGAAAGGGCTCGAGGGTGAACTTGGATGAATTCTGGGTTCACGAAAAAGAAATTTTAACAAATGAGATATTGTTATTAATATGTTATATCTATTATATAAATCAAAATGCTGCATGACAATTTCCTGATTGAATAGGACAAAAGAAATTTTAAATTACTAGCATGAAAAGCAAAATTTCAATGGTGCAGGTGTGTGCAGATCTTGATTGCTGTTTAGCGATAGTGT
>NW_026970961.1:0-12122 GCF_963678635.1 Symsagittifera roscoffensis
TTTGGTTGTTGTATTTTGTTCACTGATGAGGTGACTTCGTCTTTCTGAATTATGTCTAAGAGTGTAATCACCTTCTTCCGTAAGTGTATAGACACTTAACCTGCGCCATGTTTTTTTAATACTGCGTCTGGTTTTAGTTGAAGATGTAATGATGAAAAATCTTTTCCGACCACAAAACTGAAACTGAACAACGGGGAGTTTGTATGCATAACCAGTTAATGGTTTTAATTAACTTTCTTCTGTTAAAACACAAAAAACATTTTTGAACAGATTGGAGATCGTTCGTTCAAACTTTGAAAGAACGTTGATGAAGAATTAATTTTTCTCGTGCATATTTGTCTTTGAGTTGCAGTCGATCATTTAAAGTTTTTATTGTTTGTATTTTTTAACTAACAATTGGTAAGCCTAATATTTACGTTTAAAATTGTTAATATGGTGTGTTTGCTTAGGGAAATTTTGTGTTCCATAATTTTGGTTGTTTGGAGACATGATTAAACTTTTACATAAATTGGCAGATTTTTACTTTCTGGTGTAGCTAATCTACTTTTTGTACTTTATAAGTAATGAATATCATATTCGGATGTAGTGAGTGATCACAATTTTTTTTTTGATATTTGACTCTTCACCTGAGTTGATTAAAACATTTTTTCTGGGTCTAGAAAAGGTCTGGTTTAGGCATTTTAGTAATTCTGTGTTGATATACATGATTTGTATTTTCGTTGTTTTTAATACTAGGCGGAATATGATTTTTGATGTGTGTTTGACTCATAAGGATTATTTTTGGGGTAATCATTTTGATAGTGGTCTTAGTGACCAAGGGTTTCTTAATCAAGATCAAGTTTTAACAAATTAGGTGTTGAAGTGTTCTCAGTATTATTTTTTTTCATATATGCCTTCGCAATGCATATGGTTTACTTGAAAATCTGAGATTTCGTTTTTTTTTCGATTCCTGGTGGTTCTGGTTTTGTTAGATTTGATAGTTGTTCTTCGTTGTTTGTCGTTGATGTTTCGGTGATTTACCTCCATGGTTTTTATATCGCTTGTTTGAATTTCGTTGATTGTTTCAATTAAGGATTTAGAAAATTACAATTGGTAGCAATTGACTCTACTTCTTCAATTTTAAAAATTGTTACATGATCTGTAGTTGTTTGTTGGTTCTTATAAATTTTTTAAATTATTGTTTAAATAGCTTCTTGAACGATTAGTTAAATTCCATTATACTAGAATAATGTTTTCTGTTCCAATTTGATCTTGAGTAATTTTTTCTCTATTGAGTATTCCGGCTATCAGAAGGGCTTTATACATATTGTGTATCATAATAAAATCTTTTTTTATTTTTTTTTATCTGGGAAACTTCCGCGAAAATTACTTTGAATGAAGATTAAGATCTGTTCTGTTTACAGTTAGAAAAGATTGATTTTGTTGAACAATTTCACTCTATCAGCTGCAAATGGAGTTTACTTTAAAATTTTTTGTTGAATTGTTGAGCTTGAAACATCATTCCGTATGTCAAGTAGAAAATCATAACTCTATTTAGGGTCCCATACGTAATCTGTTTCATCTGTCAGCAGTGTATTTTCGTCACAAGGTGAACAATATATTTTCTAGATTGTACTTTTAGGTTTAAATTACGCTGAAAAAAAATATTTTATAAGCCATGCTGGATTCTTTGTATATCATTTTGTCTGAGAATTTCTATATCAAACTAATTTTTACCAATTGGGTATGAATTTTTTTTTAAAAATGATAGAATTTTTTTCTTACTGCTGAGTGTCGAGATGTTTGTGGTGTTGATACAAAAATTGTTTCATCTATGTCTAGTATGGAGATATAATTTAAGATGAGCAAAATAGTATTATTGTTAAATAATGAAATGGCTTGATGACATTTTTGTAAACCATATTGTGAGATTAAATTAAATTTGCTTGTTAGATATTGGTCTAGTATCTGCCTTTATAAATTTACTGCTCGAGTTTTTTGTCGGCATGGGCTGTTGCCTTATATTGATTTTCAAAAAAAATTTCTGTGATGTGGTTATGAAGAAATTGTAATTGTCCGAATGATCGTTTATTGGTCTGATCTATGGCGATTGGTAGGATGATGTCAGCATCAAAACTATCCTTACATTGAATGAATTTTTGTCTCTGTTATCTTGTTACTTTCAATATGCCTTATATCCTGATTCCAAGTATATGTTCATACTGATCTATTTTTAAACTTTCGTCTTTTCATTTTTTTGATGATGCTGTTGCTGCTTCAGCATCGAAAAATAGCGATAATCGATAACTTGTTTGTTTTGATTGCTTCTTTCAAATCAGAGACTTAGATTTTGTCATTAGTGTTATAATGTTTGTTGTAAAGTCCAGGTGTTAATTGCTAGTTTCTGAACAACTTTTTCTCACTATTTTTGAGATTTTAGTAGAAATCGGGTAATTTTTTTGTGGCAAGATGGGTTGGGGAGAGAGTACATCAGTTCGATTGAAGTATAACTTACTGCTCTGAAACGTATGTGGCGTTTCTTACCTTCAAGTAGTCCTAAGCCTAAATGGTGATCGATGAGATCGAGAACTGAAGAGTAGTGAGTCAAAGCACAAAGTTCAGTTAGAACACAAGCAGATTGTTTGATATTACTTTAGAGCTTACTCTTTTTAGTGCCTAGGTCAATCTAAGTGAAGGAATAATAACTGAATTTCTTCACTGTTTAACTAAGTGTTGAGAAAAAATGCAGAGTGAATTGACATTTTAGATCATTAAACATGCTTTAAAGATAAAACGTAATATATCAAAGAAAAGATTCGATGATCTGATTTTGAGAAAGATTTAAGTAAAAAGGCTTTTTCATGAAAAAATTAGGACTAAAGATCAGAGAAAAACCTCACCAAGCTGGTGTAGAGATTAAAATTTACGATTTCAGGAGGTGTAAAATCAAAGAGAAAACTTGATTTCAAGTAATCAAAAATGAGATAGCTAAAAATGATTGAAGGTCCAAGAAAATTCTCGATAATCTTGGTTTTTGATCAAATCAGTATTTTGTTTTTAGATTGTTTTCAGAAAAAAATTACTATAAAAATTGATGATCATCGAGAAACAAAGAAGAATCACAAACAAAAATAAAGTGCTTGTTTCAAAGTGCTTATCATATTCTATCATACTATATCATATCCAATTTAGAAAATTTATGAAAAAAATAATAATTTACTGTTACTTTTTGGAAACAAAAAACGAACTTCGCTGAACATATTTTTTAAAAAGGTTTTATGAAGTTAGCAAAAGCAAGTTTTTGGAATACTTAGTTGTATAACAAGCCTTTTTCCATAGTATTTGAACTGTTTTTTGGACCATGTAATAAAAAAAAATGCCACTATTTTATTTTGGTTGAGTTATCAACCAAGCTTAGATGAGTTTCGAAAAAAATGATTGAAAAAAGCTTTTCATACAATTTTCTTCTATGAAAATTGTATTATCAGGATTGTTCCACAGAATGCATGAATGAAATTTTCTCAATTTTTGTATACATCTCAACCCGGGAAATCAATTAAATCAAGAATTTATTCAAATCTAACTGAGCAAGGACAATTCAGTAAATGGAACTGATATGCAATTTAGAAAAAAATCGACTATCGGTTGAACAAAATAAATAGCAATCTTTTGTTTAGCATAGGATGGAGAGATTGATTTTTGCCTTAAAATTTGATTTGATATTTTTTCTCAAGAAAAAAATAGCCTTAGCAAATGGTAAAAAAATGTTTTTTTTCGTAAGGTTGCTATTTATAAGGTTCAAATCAAATTTTGTGAAAATATAACCAGCATTGTTGCGTTGATGAAAAATTCATCGAGGCTGCCACTAAAAATTGTAAAGAAGAAAGCATTTAGAAACTTTTCAATCAATTTTTTAACTGGTGATTGAGAATCAATAATCATGAATCGGGTGATTGATAATGGATAATCTTTCTAAATGAACAGCTAACTAGCTATGTTTTGATTTTTTTTTGCTGGAAGAGTTTTAATCAATCAATTTGCAGTATGTTTACCGAGTAGCTCTTATTAATTATCATCACCTCATGTTTGACAATATTCCACTCCAAACGCCTGAAAGCATTAAGTCGTCTAGTGGTACAGAATTTTTTCTAACTCAAGGATGGTGATCGCTCTTTTTTGCATCTGGAGCGGGATTTACGATAAGATATCAAACAGGGCTACGGTTTCATAACTGAAAAAAAAAAACATTTTTATCACCCTTTGTATCCATATGCAAACAGTTCAGCAGCCAGGGGTGGATATAGGGGGGGGGGGGGGGAGGGGCTGTCGGGCAGATGCCTTTCTCTTAGGGATTCGACCCCATGCCGACCCAAAGGGTCCCCCCTTTGATACTTTTTCAGAAATCCATTTTTGGCCGACCGACCTCAAAATTTTTTCAAAGGGCGCCTTTGGCGCCAATATACACTAACTTTGAGGGGAAGCGCGCGCCAAAAAAAAACGCGATTTTTTGGTCAAATTTTTTCAAAAAGTGCCCAAAAACGGCTGTTTTGACTGTTTTTTTTATTTTCCCTGCGGCGCTGAAATTTTAGCCAAAATAGGGACAAAACAGTTCTTTGGGAGAGCTCGAAAAATTAAAAATCAATTTGGTCGAACTTTCTCGAGAAAATCCTAGATCCGCCCCTGCCAGCAGCCATAGCATTTATTGTTTAAAATAGTTTTTTAGAATTTTGCGCCCAAGTTTTTAAAAGCTTTGTTTCATGGTTACTGACTGCGTCGATTGACGAGATCGGAAAAACAACACAGAACTCTGGTCTGAATTGTTGTTTATAAGAAAGTGTTCTAATATCCATCGTAAAAAGTCTATCATTTCTTTGAGCATAACATTACATAGATCTTTTCCTAGAGTTTGTTCAAAACTAAAGTTTGTCCAAAACTAAAGTTCCTAAAAAATATTCCTCAATTAAGCTTTCAACAATTAAAAAATCATCTTAAAACCTTTATTTGATCCTCTGGCTATTTTCATTGGCCAAAAATTGGTAGTCATATACAAGTTCGAAAAATCAAGCAAGAACAAACTGTCTTGCCTTTCCTGTTTCCGTCGGTTTAAGTTTGAACACCTGTACTTTTGGACTGCAAGTTTCATTGCAGCTTAGAGGGAGATATTTGTTTCGATTGATGTGACTTGTTTGTGATTTTAAATGTAACGAAAATTTTGTTCATTTTTAAGTGTTTAAGTTGCAATGAAGCTATGAATGGAAAGAAAACATTTTCTCAACCTTGTTGCTAAGTGATTTTTAAAGATAAGGAAAAATGCTGAGCTGAAACTGAATGGAAATAGGCTTCATAAAGGTACAAGATTCTCGCAGCTTGCTTCATCTAAACTCTCCTCAAATTTAGTCACTAAACAGAGATTTGCAAGCTTGTATTTTGGTTGCTTGGTTTTAATTGCGTATCTTGTCTCAATTGTATTCCTTTTTTGACCGTCTGGTTACCCTTGGGACACATACTTCCATAAATTTGTCACATTGGTAGTTCTCTGGACAGTCAGGGTGGGGGTAGACATAGTTCATGAACGTGCATTGGATATGTTTACACTCATTCAGGTCCTCGTGGCACTTCTGAGCTACCGGACAATCAGCTGGCTTCTCACACCATATTCCTGAACAAACGATCAAACTGATAAAAGAAAGAAAAACTTAAAGGCTATTATACAAACCCATCCCCCTAACAACAAGACACGTTTAGTTTTTCATTTTTGTTTCATCTTGGCACATGAGACAAAGTTTCTTAAACTTTGTCATCAGATTTAAGCAAGTCACAATCAATGATAACCCCAGAAGTTTATAATTTTGATAAAACAATCTGATGGGTTGAAGTAGAACCAATACAAAGTAACTCAGATTAACACGAATTTCCAGCTCAATTCGTAGGTCATTTTTACTTATTATTTGAGAAGTCAATTTTCGCTTTCGGAAATTTTAACAAAAATGGAATGATTTTACAATGATAAGTTTCATGATCAAAAATTTTCTTCATTACTTTCCGGGTTGAGGTGCTTGACCTATTTTCGACCGAAATAGATGAGATAAAGGGATATTGTTCAATTCAAAGTCTGTGGTAACAAACAGTCTTTTCGGTTTGAACAAAACCAGGCACAAAAATCTACATTGAGTCGAGTTAAGGCAGGCTTGATTTTAGACTTTTTTCGGATTTTCTTCTGGCTTGAAAATGTGTAAGACATGTTCAACTTGCAGAAAGGTCTGTTTTTTGAAAATTGTAGCAGTGTTTTGAGCAGTGGTGCAATTTAGCTTAAGTCCTATTCCACATTCAAATCGTATGCATGACCGCCAAAAAAATGCACCGAGAATTCACTAACAGTTGGAACCAAAGTTTTTCTTGGGTTAATGACAAAAAAATGTAACCAAAAAAAGGCTAGAAAGAAATCGAAAATTCAAAACCGAAAATTGAGTGATCACAACGTATAAAAAACAATACACAAGAAGTTGTACTGAGTCAAAGATTAGACGAACTGAATTGAGTGAAAATCGATCTACGTGATGAACTTTAAAGATGAAATGGGTCAAACCAATATCCACAAAAATCGTCGCTCAAACTAATAGTTTCCCGTAGTCAAACAAAAGTTGAACTGAAATTAAATATAATTGAATTGTAAAGTTTGTAACTTTTTGCCGGTAAAACAAATAGCAGGCGCATATATAATCAAATTATTCAGTATAGGTGAGTTTTTATTCTGCAGTTAGTTATAAAGGCATAGTTTCTTATCAGACCAAAAAGCGCCACAAGAAAACCCCCAGATGCATCAAACATCGAGTTTTTCGGTCCTAAAAGTCTAGAAATGGCTGCGTTTGACAGTAAGCTGGTCATCATAGCAGCTGAATATCGAATCGCGAATATCTAGCAGAGCTTAGCATCATTGAAAACGTAAACGTGTCAATTAAAAACGTCTTTGGTGTCAAAGTTAGAAGTTTTCTCATACAAAACGAGAAACCAAACAAAAATTCCAATTTAGCATGATTTAGATGAAATTTCTTTATAACTTCTATAACATTTGACAGTGTTGAACCTAAGCTTATGATTCATATGGTATAAGCAAATTAAAAACTTTTCATCTAAGTCGGGCTAAACTGGATTTTCCACCTAGTTTTTTTATTTTAACTGCAAAAACTTTACAAATTTGAGAGCAAATTTGGTTTTTATTGTTATTGAGAGCAAAATTACAACTTTGAAAGCAAAATTTTATTTGATTGACATTGATTATTGTTTTGTGAAAACGGTCGGTCAATATCTCGTTTGTGGCGAGTCGGACGAAACCAAAGACGTTTGTTTGAAAACAGTCGAACATATTTTTCCTGTTGTCGCGTCTGCTGAAATATAGCCAAGATGGGTAAAAACGTTTGAACATATTTTTTCTGTTCATGAATTGTTCGATACAGCCAGTTTGGGGATTGAAGAAGCGCCAAATTTTCAAAGTCTCAAAATTAATACTGACCACATTGTGACAAATAGTATATCTCCATCACAGGTAGAAAATGTCAATTTTAGTCTCAATTTTTTCTGTTGCTGTAAGCATGGAAATTTTGTCCGGTTTCTTTTTTTACACTCCGCCTTCTCTTTATTCAAAAATCAGTTGTACGAAGTTCTATAGAAAATAACATTCGTTGTTCCAATTTGCGTTAAACGATGGTTGCTTGAACAAATCTAGAATTCGCACTAGCGCACTTTCGTATCAAAAATTTTTTTACAAGTGTTTCTGTTCATTTAACGATAGTTAGGATACTGGTAAAAAATCCCTAAATCCGTCAGAATATAGAGTTTGTCGTGTGATAGAAAGAGCCGTTTATAGTTCAGACTTTGGCAAGCAAAAGCAAACGGTAGAGAAGCCCGATAATTCCACGATATGGACTTCTCAGTGTTGCATTGTTTCGAAAAAGTCTTTCAAAAAAATAGCATCTGGAATCAATAATCAAATTGAAACAAACTGATGAGAACAGTTTCACAGATACGAACAAACAATCTTTTAGGCAAATTGCATTGGTTTTTTCTTGGTAAGTTCTGTAATTTTACTTAAGTGTAAAATTGAAAGACGGCCCACGAAAAAAATGGCCCTGTTTTTTTTCCAATCTTAAAGTATTTTTTATTGCTGAATAGTAGTTTTTTTTGGTACATAGTAAGACAATGGTAAGAGTTTTCGAGAGCTGTAGACTCTATACCCAATGTTAATACATAGGAAGAAGACCGGATGCTCTATTCCCTACCTTAAAACATAGGGGTCTTCCACCATCCAGTCCCCCCACTTTAGCCTCAATCTACTACTAACATTACATACTTTTAAAAATTGAGAGATGGAAAATAAAAAATGGGGGAATGGCAAAAATCTGATAAAATGACCTAGCTTCCAGGCCAGTAAAGAAAATATGTTCATCCTACCGAACCGAGCAAATTACTCGCTCTTCCTAACTTGATGCTCATGTGAAGTGGAGAAAATAAAGAAACCAATTTTTGTTTTTGTTTTGTTCAAAGTTTATGGAATTGAACTGCGTTCAGATAATTAAAACGTTCATAAAACAAATTTTAGGTTCATTGTAAAACAAAATTCATATTTGGATTTTGAGTAAACGATTTTTCACATTGCTTTGGGACTTTTCCATATACTGTTCTTTAAATACGATTGCAAACAGAATTGTTTTATCTGCTTTTTTCACCTCACACGTTTAGACGAAAAATTGTACCCAAAACAATGAAAACTAGACTTTCTATTGTATTTGAAGGAAATTGAGAGAAGGTAAAAATATTACAGTCAAAACGAGTCAATCGTTAGAGTAAACTTCAACATACCTAATCTGTCATACTCTTTGAAACGAAGACTTTCATTGGCTTGCGCTAATATTGCAAGCAGAACAAAAAAATTTATCAACTGCATTTCGTAAGTCAAAAATAGAAGTCACAAGTTGTTCCATGAAACTTTGATTTAAAAACTTTCAACGGAAAAAAAACTTTTTACGGAAGAGCTTTTTTCCGGCGAAAATTGTGCTTTTTTTCTTCGGACGTACCATCAAACCAAGAAAGCACTAAGCTTTTTGAAATTCTGACAAACATATCTTCAAAAAGATCCAAAGCTATTTCTAGTCTGAATTGGGTTTCTCATAAAATGTACGCAGGTTGAAAAACAATTGAAATTATTTTCTGTCAGCTTGAAAAATATAAAAGTTTTTTGTTCAAAAAAGGCGCAAAACGGATTTTCTTCTGAAGTTCTTTTTTGTTTTGCGAGAAGGGGTTTGCATTTTCACCGTCTTACCCATCTTCTTCAGTCTTTCTCCGTTTCTTGAATTCCGACCCAACAGCCTAAGCTTTTAGTCGTGAAGACATGTTCGATACAAAGTTTTTACGCGGATTTTAACCCGAGTCGAGGTTTTTCACCTAATTTGAAGCAAGATTTGAGCGGTTTGAGATGTTTTTGAACGGTTTATCTAAAAAATCCGCTCCAAAACTGCTCAAGATTTGAACGGTTTTGAGCGGTTTATCTAAAAAACCGCTCAAAAACCGCGCAAAATTTGAGCGGTTTTTGAGCAGTTTTTTAGATAAACCGCTCAAAACCGATCAAATCTTGCGCGGTTTTGGAGCGGTTTGTTTAGATAAACCGCTCAAAACCGTTCAAATCTTGCGCGGTTTTTAAGCGGTTTCTTTAGATAAACCGTTCAAAAACCGCTCAAACCGCTTATTTTGAAGCAAGATTTTGAGCGCAATACGTCTAGAAAAAACCGCTCAAACCGCTCAAATCGTGCTTCAAATTAGGTGAAAAATCTCGACTCGGGTTAAAATCCGCGTAAAAATTTTGATATCGAACGTGTCTTAACGACTAAAAGCTCCGGTTGTTGTGTCGGAATTCAAGAAACGGAGAAAGACTGAAGCGGATGGGTAAGACGGTGCAAATGCAATCCCGCTTGCGCAAAACCAAAAAGAAATTCAGAAGAAAGTCCGTTTTGCGCCTCGTTTGAACAAAAAAACTTTTATATATATTTTTCAAGCCTAATTTTTGACTCGCATTTTAGTTTATTAACTGCAGACCTGTATCATTCAAAGCTCCAAAATCATGCGCAAAGTCTTGAGCTAAAAATTCCCGATTGGGCAACTAGAAAAAATGTAACTAACAAGACAGAAAAATCATGGCACAAATTAAATCACTTGGAACCAGTTCAAAACAAGCATTTAAAGTATTTTATCTTTTAAACTATTATCTAAAAAAATCAATTTGTCGATACACACTCACTACGCATTTTTTTGAGATACTGTTGTCCCATTTAGAGCAGAATTTAGCGACAACGTATTAAAACTAAAATCCAAAGAAAATAAATGTTATCTCCTAATACCATATCCCACACTGATGCCGACACCAAACATTTTTCCACAGAAAGCATACGCGCAAGAGCAAGAAATCTCAATTTTGATATAAATCTATAGGAAATTACTCGAAATCTGACACACAATATCACATCAGAACACACAAAATTTAAAAGTTTCTCACTAAAATAGATACAAAACAATAACAATCAATAGGTCAAAAACTAAGGAAACTGTTTTTAAAAAACTATGGAGCTGGTTTCTCAGATATATATTGACAAGATTATAGTAGGTAAATTAAAATGATTTAAATTTAAATATACCAAAACGGCGAAAAAACTCGAACATATTTAGCTTTTTCAACTTAAAGAAAGAACTAATAGGCTTTGTAGCATAGCTCTATTACATCTTAGAAAACCACCCTATAAAAAACAATTAGATGCATAAAATAACGAATAAAACTAAAATCAAATACATATGACATCCCACAAAACAACACGCACATCACATCTACAGCACCATTTCACTCGCATAGTTTACCAAATCATAATCAACTACAAGTATTTCCACACACAAACTATAGAATCACTTTCTCATTAGAATCACGTCTTCATCAAAACAATTAAATACAACGAAGCCCAATGTCTACTATAGCTTATCTACCGCACAACTCCGATGGAACTCATGAAAATTTGTTAGAACAACCTCCCATAGTTAACTTTCGTTTCAAAACAATGATAGTTTTCGTCCCCAACGAGCCGCGACTGCGAGTAACTCTACCGAACTCTTTCTTACCTTTTCAATCTCTAACTCCACAACTCTGTCATCTTCTTCAATAACCTCGTCTGCTCTCCCTTACTGGTATTGAATTACAATCTCTCCAATATTTCTTCTTCAACTCATTCCACATGCACTCTGATGACTCAATCCAAACTGTTTTTAAAACACGGGATGTTCTGGATAACCCCAAAGTAGACAGTCATGACGGATTTAGTGACTCCGAACCAAGCCCCACTACTAACTTTTCACATCCACCCTTTAACCCATTAACTTCCTCAGGTCCAGTTGTCTTCCTATCTTGCAACTCAGATTATTCGTATATCGATGCTTACCCAAGTCCTTCAGTAATTTTAGCGAAAATTCACATTGTCAGGGACTTTCTCTGATGCTTGCTTAGCGCAAGCCAAAATTGATCATCTGTCAGGCCGTTTTCAAAAAAATTCAGTTCAAGAACAATGAGTCTATTAAATCAAATTTGTTGAAGGATTAAACTTGTCAAATAAAACAAAAACTTCTTCCAATTTTGAATAGCATTACATTTTTTCTCTTATATGTTAGAAAATGTATGGTTGTTGCCTCGAAAGAATTGAACAAAATGACAGTTTGAACTGAAATTCTGACCCGCAAGGTTACCAAATTCAGGGTTACTAAGTTTGCAACAATTATTTTCGTACGCATACTATAACCTCTATTTCATTTGCGCAATAGCCTCAGAATTGCAGTGGGTGGTGGCTTTAATATTTCCCGCATTTCGGTTGGGAATAAATTCAGCAGCAGTTTTGTTTCGATTGCTGGGTAAAATCTAATCTATATGCAGTTTGCAGCAACCCCAATTTGAGTTTGCAACATTTTCACCCCTATCAAGTCTTTTTCCAACTGCCTTTAACAACACATATGCGCAAAAAGGACCTATTTTAACCAGCGCGGCGATATAAAACAACGTTTAGTAGAACAGGAGTGCGGCCAGTATTTAGACAGCCGCGTATTCATACTGGTCAGTATTT
>NW_026970962.1:0-43737 GCF_963678635.1 Symsagittifera roscoffensis
GTGGAATCCACTTGCAATGCACAGAATGCACAGTTTGGCCTCGTAATGTTAGAAAAAATAGGGTCCCAGGTTCACCTTTATAAACCCAATGGCTTAAAACGATGTGATTGTTTTTTCCATTCATATGAGACTGTGTGTAAGTTAAACGAGTCGAAGTGCGATCGGTATGTTTCAGCCTTTCTCGGGGTATGTTTTGATATGTTTCGTTTGTGCTTGCAGTATGTTTTGAACTTGTTCTCGACCCAAATCTTTTCTCGAACATTCTTCATTGGTCGAGCACCGAGATGTGCTTGAACTCGAAAGTCAAAAAATAAAGTGAGCACCTCGGCCCGGATAAAAACACGATTTTTTTCTGGAGTGACTCTTTTTTTGAATTTGTCCGACAATTTTGAGGGAGCCGAAAAAGATTTTTTGACATGAATTGAATCATGAAACTGACGCCCTCTCAAAAACTGTTTTTTGGGGGAAGTTCAATAAGCCGACGGTTTTGTTATCCCGAGGAATTTTATCAAATGAGTCATTTTTTTGTGTTTTTGTGAGTTTGCAGTTTTTGTTGCACAGTGCTCAAAAATTCGCTTAATTACTAATAAGTCATAATATAAACGAACGGTTTTGAGATTGAAGTAATTCGCTAGTTTTTTTTCTGATAGGCAAATAAGTTTTTTCCAAATTACAGAAATCACTTACATAGTTTGTTACTGTCAGACTTTAATAAAGTATCATTCTAAATTATATAGATTAATATGTTCTGAATGTGATAATAGTTCACTGGTCTTTTTCGAGGTATCGTTTTTTGGCCCTAATAATTAATAAAAATTACCGCCTCTCCTTTAGTTTTGCAGCCACATTTTCCTAAATACCCAAATTGATGATAGTAACGACATCTAATTTTGGCTGCTGTCTAATTTTTGTCATCTATTTTTTTTTCAAAAAAAGTGCGCCGCCAAAAAGCTTAAAAAACAAGATATTTTCTATTAATTTGGTCAAACCTTACAAAACCTTATAAAAAGATTGTTGCATCGGTGTTTTTCGCATCGGAATTTTTCGCTTGATACTGAATTTGAAACACAATGTGATCGCAGATGAAAAAAACAATAAATCCAGGAGTAAATTCCATATTGTTGCACTACTGAGAAGATCTAAAACATGAGTTCTTTTAATCCGAGACTGTTCGAATACCAGGGTTGTTTAATTAAATAAACCATCTGGGATCTGGTCTTATATCGCTTAATTGGGCTATCCTTAAATATACAAATATAACTTTGTCGAATCAGCATTAACCACAGAATCAGCAGAAAGTACTACAGTACGATAATAAATTGTACTCGTGGACGATTGAGAATGACACGCTTCTCTCAAGTACTAAGAGCACTCATCAGTGGCCAGGGATCGATTTCATCAAGAGAATGACATCCTATCAAGACAGAATATATTTTATTGGCAGAAAATTACAGAAACTTCAACTAATTGAAGATGCGACCGCTGTGAAATCTATAAATACTACCTTCACCATCATTTACAGTTCATAGACATCCTCATGAGCGAGTTCAAATAAAACGAACAATGTAAATCTCTAATTTCATGCCGAGTACCAGTTTAGTTAAAACTTTTATGAACATATAAAACGTAAATTTAAACTTCATGAAATCCGAGAAATTTTCCTAACACTTCATGACATTGTGTCTGTTTCTCTAACCAGTTTTGACTACATCAAAGAATCCTCGCCAGGTTTCAGTTGTAGTTTTTTATTAAAGCCCCTCAGCAATGATTTGGATGAGGTGTGCGTTTTTCTGCTTTTCAAATTAATTTACCTGGAAAAATGGACTATTACAACGGTCGTTTCAGCAGTCATTCAAAACGGAATTACAAAAAGTTTTCGAGATGTCGAACTATTTTTTTTACAAATTTATTTGTTCCATATTTCAATTTTCAAATTCAAAGCAAGTGCCACATGAAACTTCAGTAGCTAGATTTCTTAAACAAAGTTTTTCACTGCTAAATAACCTATTTTATAAGTTAACAATCGTCTCTCGCTCGCTGCACTTATTGTTCGAAATTAGACCAAAAAAACAAAATCTAAACCGTTGTTTTTTCATAATCTTTTGAGGGCTTCAATATGATAGAAGATTACAAGGGCTTTGCTGTGTATTACTCAATTCATTTCAATGAATATTGTGAATTTGATTATGCATGAAAACATTACTAATTGAACACTGAAGACCAAAAGATCGAACATGGATGTCTTACAAGCCTATATTGATCATGGGTCGGTCTGGTAGTTTTTTCGAGCATTGATTGTCGTTTTCTTGACCAAAAGAAAAACATCACATTTATTCTTATAACTTTGGCATGACAAGTTCAAAACAAGATACAGCACACACAATATAATTATGTGCTAAGTCATCTAAAAGTTATTTAAATTTTTCCCCAATTGTAAATGAACCGAATCGTGTTCACTGTTTCTGGGTTTGTTTGCGCAGTGAGTATGTCTACGCTCTGTAATTAATTTGAAGACACACACATGGCTGCATGTGGAAACACATTGCTCGTGCATGAAAGAGGAACAAAAGAACTTCATGTCTTCCATAATGACACCTGGGTGTCCAATATCACTCTAGACGACAACCTCCAGTGGCCAAATAATATTTACCAGATGGAATTACGACACGGTCAGTTATTTGTGGGTAACTGGGATGATGATTATGTAATTGGTTATCGGTACAGTGACACACCATCTCCATCTATCTCGGGGCCTATATGGGGACCAGTAGAAGCACGGAGTGGAAGATTCGTGGTCATGTCTGATCATCATATTCTAACCAGAAAGGAGTCTAATAGTTCTACTCTCCTTCTGCACAATGTGTCAGATGAGTCCTCATATGAGGACAAGAGTGGAGGAGGCAACAACAAGCAGACAGTGATCAGCACACATGAAATCAACAGTGATGTGAGTCTGCGGTATCCTCTCGCAGCTATCTCCAACACTACTGTTGTGGCCATAGGTTATGGTGGTAGATCGTATGTTTTGCAACTTGGACCATGAACAAACTTATAACTAAAATAAATTCATTCTATACCAAATGATAATGAATTATTTCACATTGCTGTATTTATTAAACATCTATCTGCACTATATAAAGACTAATTCCAAATTCCAATCGAGTTAACCGTAGATGCTATCATTATTTATTTGACTTAACCTAGAAAAAACTGTTTATAAAATTTCAGACCTCAAATCAGGGTTTATTAGGTTCCAATGAAAACTATCATAACCGGCGTTTTGAAATAGGAGATGACAGATTATTTTGTTGACGCTGTTGAATCAAAAACTTGTGTACTAACTAAGTTAAGGAAGTTCTTAAAAAATCTAAAAAGGTGAAAACAAATTACAAGAATAATGTTAAGAGTGATTTAGTAGAGAGTTTAGTAATTTAGATCAATACGCCTATTGACAACACATCCTTATTCGTTTGAAAATACGAAAATTCTCCGGTAAGATAAGAAATTTGTTTTTAATTGTTAGAGTTTTATGCCTGACGCTCTGCTGCAGTTTGGTTTGATGAACCCAATAAACCAAACTTGTTTTATTCCGACTTTCGTGTTCTTTTCGACTTTTTTCTTACTCATTTTCGACTTTTTATATCAGCTGAAAGAAATTGTTGCCTGGAGCTCAAATGTAAATAATTTCACTCAGCGTCTCAAACTGAATTCTATTTTGTCTTATGATTAGGTTGCGTGCGATACGTTAAGTATGTCTTTGCAGTTTACACTAGCGTGTGGGGGATAAAATTGAAAAAAAATCTTGTCAATTTTCTAAAAACCTTTTTGTTCGAATTGGCTCTAAAAATATGATTGTCAAACTTTCCTAAATTATACTTTTACGTCAGATCTTTTTATCACACCACGCAGGTAAAATTATACTAAATTTCGTAGTTTTTAAAGACTATGGTCGGTACCTGTACTACCTGCACAGTAACTGGCTACCCTAGTTTTCCTTAGATTTGGATTGTTTTTCAGACCATGAAATTTGCATCTGAAGGAAATAGAACTGAAACGTGTGGATCAAGTAGTTTTCATCACTTAAAGATTTTTTGTTGAGCTTTTCTGTTTTTTTTTGGTTTAGTTTCAAATACATGATAACATTTGCTGCTGCGAGGCCATGGAGTTAGATCGGCAAGGCGTTATTGTTATCCAATTTTGCAACATCGCTTAGTGTGACGAGAAATCCAACAGAAGCGAATTTAAAGAGCGATTTCGAAACCTAATTAATGTGATGCAGTGAGACAACTCGTAGAGCAACCAGGCCAATTTAAACTCGTTCCGATTTAAACTCGTTCCATGTATGCTCCTCATTTGCTTTCAAATCTGCTCCCTTTGTTTTAGTACAGGTACGTTCAACTACATAAAAATCTAAAAAAAATATTTGTCCGACAAAAAAGAAGAAGAATTGTATTCGATGTGCCAGAAACAATGATTGTAGAAAAATGATTAAAAGGCAACAAACCTCAAAATTTACCCCGATTGTCTTTTGAAGTATCTATAGTCTGGCCAAACTTTTTTGAAAGACTCCACCCAAGCGTTCCATACGGCCTTTTTGTTCGTTTGGGTAATCGGATACCTCTTGTTTTGGCAAAATATGAAAAAACTCCAAAAAGGTAGCTGCTCTGTTGCCCGCGGGCAAAAGAATTCGTGTTCGGAAAAACTAGTTTTTACTTGTGCTGAATATAAAAATTTTGTTTTGTCCTTACTCTCTTTGTACAATCGTTAAGCTGCAAACAGTTGAAGCAACTACACTGCAAATGGAAGTGGATTTTTTAGCAGAACTTGAAAACACAGATAATTTTCAAGTTGAGAACGTCAACGAAGATTTGAAGCACTATTCTGTCATTGCACTAGATTTGAAGCACTGCACTGTCATTTGGCAAACATTGTCATTTATAACTGTTGTTGCTTGCGTTTTTGAAGGCTTTGAGCTCCGATGTTAATCTGAGCTTGCTTTAAACTGCAATGAAATTTGACTGACTGTTTATTTGAAGTGTTTTAACTGTTTGTGTTTGTTGTGTATCCTAAAATCATTTGAAGTTAATTGATGATTTTTCATCTTAAACTCTAAAATTTCAATCGAACAAAATTTATTTCGTTTCAGTTTTTATTTTTTGCGTAAATCTAAAGCGCGTGCAACCAGGATAGGCGGTCCAGACTTTTAGGATTGCGGCGCACTCAGATTCAGACCCAAATTGCATAGGCGCACCGAGAGTTTGAGTCTGGAAAGTCTGGACTTGAGTCGCGCCGTGGGTCACGAAAGTCTGGTTATACCAAAATTTGGTCGTGAAATTCTGGACATGGGTCGCCAAAGTCTGGCATAACAAAATTTGGTCGCAAAAGTCTGGACATGGGTCGCGAAAGTCTGGACACTGATTTTTGCGACCAAATTTTGGTATGTCCAGACTTTTGCGACCCATGTCCAAACTTTCGCGACCAAATTTTGTTATGTCCAGACTTTCGCGACCCATGTCCAGACTTTCGCGACCAAACTTTGGTATTCCAGACTTTCGCGACCCATGTCCAGACTTTCGCGACCAAACTTTGGTATGTCCAGACTTTCGCGACCAAACATTGTTATGTCCAGACTTTCGCGACCCATAACCAGACTTTCGCGACCAAATTTTTGTATGTCCAGACTTTCGCGACCCATGTCCAGACCTTCGCGACCAAATTTTGTTGTTATCCAGACTTTCGCGACCCATGTCCACACGTTCGCGACCAAATTTTGGTATTTCCAGACTTTCGCGACCAAATTTTGTTATGTCCAGACTTTCGCGACCCATGTCCAGACCTTCTCGACCAAATTTTTGTATGACCAGACTTTCGCGACCCATGTGCAGACGTTCGCGACCAAATTTTGGTACATCCAGACTTTCGCGACCCATGTCCAGATTTTCGCGACCAATTTTTGTTATGTCCAGACTTTCGCGACCCATGTACAGACTTTCGCGACCAAGTTTTGTTATGTTCAGACTTTCGCGACCCATGTCCAGACCTTCGCGACCAAATTTTTGTATGACCAGATTTTCGCGACCAATTTTTGTTATGTCCAGACTTTCGCGACCCATGTACAGACTTTCGCGACCACGTTTTGTTATGTTCAGACTTTCGCGACCCATGTCCAGACCTTCTCGACCAAATTTTTGTATGACCAGACTTTCGCGACCCATGTGCAGACGTTCGCGACCAAACTTTGGTATGTCCAGACTTTCGCGACCAAATTTTGGTATGTCCAGACTTTCGCGACCAAACTTTGTTATGTCCAGACTTTCGCGACCCATGTCCAGATTTTCGTGACCAAATTTTGGTATGTCCAGACTTTCGCGACCCATGTCCAGATTTTCGTGACCAAATTTTGGTATGTCCAGACTTTCGCGACCCATGTCCAGACTTTCGCGACCAAGTTTTGTTATGTTCAGACTTTCGCGACCCATGTCCAGACCTTCGCGACCAAATTTTTGTATGACCAGACTTTCGCGACCCATGTCCCATGTCCAGACTTTCGCGACCAAATTTTGGTATGTCCAGACTTTCGCGACCAAATTTTGGTATGTCCAGACTTTCGCGACCCATGTCCAGACCTTCGCGACCAAATTTTGTTATGTCCCGCTTTCGCGACCCATATTCAGAATTTCACGACCAAATTTTGGTATAACCAGACTTTCGCGACCCACGGCGGGACTCATGTTCAGACATTGCACACCTTAAGCCCAGACTTTCCAGACTCAAACTAACTGTCGGCGCTCTATGCAAATTGGGTCTGGATCCAGATGCTTCACGATCGTATTTTTATTAGCCTCGATTTTGTAATTTTTTTTTCGCTGAAAATCGCTATTTAGCCCAAATGTTTTTCGCGACCCATGTACAGACTTTCGCGACCACGTTTTGTTATGTTCAGACTTTCGCGACCCATGTCCAGACCTTCTCGACCAAATTTTTGTATGACCAGACTTTCGCGACCCATGTGCAGACGTTCGCGACCAAACTTTGGTATGTCCAGACTTTCGCGACCAAATTTTGGTATGTCCAGACTTTCGCGACCAAACTTTGTTATGTCCAGACTTTCGCGACCCATGTCCAGATTTTCGTGACCAAATTTTGGTATGTCCAGACTTTCGCGACCCATGTCCAGATTTTCGTGACCAAATTTTGGTATGTCCAGACTTTCGCGACCCATGTCCAGACTTTCGCGACCAAGTTTTGTTATGTTCAGACTTTCGCGACCCATGTCCAGACCTTCGCGACCAAATTTTTGTATGACCAGACTTTCGCGACCCATGTCCCATGTCCAGACTTTCGCGACCAAATTTTGGTATGTCCAGACTTTCGCGACCAAATTTTGGTATGTCCAGACTTTCGCGACCCATGTCCAGACCTTCGCGACCAAATTTTGTTATGTCCCGCTTTCGCGACCCATATTCAGAATTTCACGACCAAATTTTGGTATAACCAGACTTTCGCGACCCACGGCGGGACTCATGTTCAGACATTGCACACCTTAAGCCCAGACTTTCCAGACTCAAACTAACTGTCGGCGCTCTATGCAAATTGGGTCTGGATCCAGATGCTTCACGATCGTATTTTTATTAGCCTCGATTTTGTAATTTTTTTTTCGCTGAAAATCGCTATTTAGCCCAAATGTTTTGGCTTGCACATTATCAATTAAGTTAAATTGTTTTAAGTAGTTTCAAAGAGAACAAAATCTTTTTATCCCTAAAAATTGCTCAAAGTGCTACATATCTTAGTATAAACAATTAATTTAAAGTTTTTTATGAACACATTTTTGTTAAGAGTTCTACGGAAGTTTTGTCGCTCGGCATTTATTTTTGAGTTTTCTTTAAACGCCATCTTTTTAAAAATTTTTGGACAAGTTTTTTTTTACAACTAGAACATCATTGCGAAGTACAATTTAGAGTTCTTTAGTGGTATTTGAAAAACATTATTAATCATAAAAAATTAAATTTATACTGGTGATTTTTGTTTGATTCTTGGTCTTTAAGCTTTTTGCTTGAATGCTTTCTTAAGGCCTCAGATTTTCTTAATTATTAAGAAATTTTAGTATCAACTTCCTTGAAATGTTTTGAGACTGAAACGTTGTTTTAAAAGCTGTCTCAATCCCTGGATTTTTTTTTGAAAGTCTTGACACAATCTTGCCGAGTTTTCAGTAATTTTTCTGCAAGATGTGTTAAAAGATGTCTAGATATGACAAAGATCTCAAAAATCGCTCTGCCAGGGCATTTTTTCAGTACAGAAGTTCGAAAATCTAGAACTGCTGAACCGGGGGCCTTTCCTGAACCCTATGCCGATCGTTTCACAAATGATAATTCTTGAAAAAACAAGTGTGTTTCGAACTTTTCTGAAAACCATATGAAGAAAGAAAAATCGAAATTTTCTCTTTTCGGATAAAAACATCTGCTTTTAACTGTAATTTTTTCAACCGGGTTGTTCTAACTTGGCTTCGTTCCAACCTTTTATATAAAATTGGTCCATGTCGTTATCTGCTCAGCGTGGCCGTAAAAATGAAGTTTAAAATGTCAACGAACATTTATATTAGGTCTAATTATGGCAGATAGAGTAGTATGAGGGGCCGCCAGGGATCCTTAGGGGGGGGGGCAAAATCGCCTAAAATAGGACGTGGGCGCCTAAGATCCGACACCTAAGGGGTCCAAAATTATCTTGTAGTCAGCCGGCATTTTGCTGGTGGATTAAAAGATCCTCACTTGAGGATCCAAATTTTTTGGTGGCCTCCCCCCTGAGGATTTTACCAAGAGTCATATACCCATGTAGCAAATTTCTAGATCCCTGGCGGATAATTAAAGTAGGATCCTTAATTTTTTACATTCATTTTCTCAAACCTTTTACATTCATGTTTCTTTTCCTTCTTTCATTCCTTCAGAATGCATGATATTTTGCCGCCGTCCTTGACCGCTAACATTTCCTTTTAGTTTTGCAGGAACATTTCTTTCCAGCTTCGAATTCTATTTTGTTGTTTGGAATTACTTTGCTTGGCTAAATCAAATTTCTCACGTTGCGTTTGTATATTGAATTTATAGCGGCGAGTAGAACTTAATTGGAAACAAAGACAAGGGGTATTTGCTCAAATTAGACCGGACAAATTTTAGAAACAAATTGTCTATTACTGATTGTGGTAAGTATGCAATATAAAATGAGCTTATTTCACAAATGAAATAAAAATTTGGGAAGGTTTTTTTTTTGCAAATTAAGCTTTACAAATATTACAAGCAAATTATTAATCAGAGTGGGGTAAATGAAATATAAAAAGTTATTTTAGTTAATTAATCATTGTCTAATTGGGAGCGGTTTAAAACCCTTCTACTTTTCTTGGCAATTACTGGAGAGTCATTTGCACTCTCCGAACTGGTGTTATCTAATTCACTGCTATTTCCGTCAGCCGCCATAGTATTGTCACGTTCTTCTTGATCCTCGAACGCAATGTAAGGATTGTTTGGGTAAGGTTTATCTACAGTTTTAGAACTTCCAGCCAAATTTTCACGCAAATATTTCTTAGTGTATTTCCTTTTGTTATACAGTCCTGGGTCTGGCGGTGACCAGTCCGAGTCATTAATAATTATTTCCCTTTGAATTGGCTGTGTATTAAAGTTATCGAAAATGGTATTCGAAGAATAACAAGGGTTATTTTCTAAACTACCATCCCAGTCGTCGAGTAAAATTTGGTTATTAAATTCATCTTCGCGGGTCAAAAAGTGACCAAAAGGTAAACAGGTTATCAGGTCACCGAGGAAGAATCTCTTTGTGTCCAAAGCTGTTAACGCTAATTTATTTATGTTGAGAGTTTGTAGCTCGTGTGTTTTTGATCTGATGCTCGTGTTTTCAACTCGAAATTTTCTGTGGTTGAATAGGGCGTCCTTGAAGCGATTATGCGTCAGCTGTTTTTGTGCATACCAAGAGATTCCTTTCGCTGAGACTTTAATGCTCCTATCTAAAACAAAAAAAAATATTAGTTTTAAAAATGAGCTCTGTTTATGTAAGCAATCTACAAACTATCATAAAAGCAAAAAAAGGAAATTGTGAAAAGTATTAAAGGTGCCAACCAAATTTAATTATTTTTTTTCTGTCATTGGATTTTTGGAATTTGATTAATTTTTGCCACTTACTTTTGAGTTTAAGAGAATACAATTTCGGTTTGAGTGCTACAAATTCTACTATCAAGTCTCCACCCATCTCATCCTTGAACATTAGCACCTGTTTCTTGTGGGTTTCATTATACAGTGGTGATTGTTTGGGATAGTTCGAGAAGTCAAACAAGTGTCCCATTTCTTTTAGTTCCTCGTATATATCGTCACATTTTATCATATAAATAAAGCTATCAGTATCGGGGTACAATAGCTCGAGATTCAAGTTTGGCTTCATTTGCACGTAGTGGGTTTCGAACATGTATTTTTTTGCAATGTCTAATAAAACTGCGCCAACGATCGTTGGCCTATCCCACCGGATTGAGCTCGGATTGAATGTTATTGTAGCAAGGTCTTCGTGTATAATTTGGAATGACTTCAATGAGCTCTGGCACAACTTTTGCAGCAGCTCGGTTTCGTTACGCACTATACTCAGTTTTGTTCTGTTTCGTTTGCTTTCGATCGTCTTGCCGAAAGATGAATTTATTATGAGCTTATAAAAGTTTTCCTCAAAAACTTTCCTAGCCTTCTTTCTTAGCTCAGTGTTCATCTGTACAAAAGGAGCCATCCATTTACACTGTCAAAATTGCAGCACTCTATAAAGGTGAGTCACTTTCACACCTAATTGTATGTAAAGCTGAAGGGTCAGATAATGCAAAACATATCCTGACTTTTCTTGTATAGACTGTATAAGCTTAGGCACTTTGGGTAGACTGGTGATACCTAATTTGCCCATCATTTCCTCTTGATCGGGACTCAAGTCAGTTATCTGTACAATTTATTTTGATGGCGCGGGAGGATAGTCTTTGAAGTAGTCATAGAGCTCGTCGGGGAACTCGAAATCTACCTCCGCTAGGTAACCCCGCTCACTATCCTCATCCGTCAGTAGTAGTTTAGGTAAATCCACCGAGTCGTCCGCCCATTTGAAATTGTTTAAGGGCAACAAGTAGTTTTGCATAATACCTCCGTAGAGATTATTTGCGTCGATGTTTACGATGAACGAGTTTTCCTCATTTTTATCGTGGTCGTCAATATACTGGTTGTTGGCTTTCCAGTATTTTCGGGCATATACAGACGACATTCCACCACGAATCATCCCCTCTACAAAGTGAAGGTGGTCGCGCTCGGTTAGCAATCGAAGATCTGCTCGGAAGACTTTAAGGAACACATCCCCCGCCAAGTTACTTGCGCTACAATAGTGCGCGCAATCGACTCCATATGTTTCATAGCACACGGATTGAAAAGATTCGAACACAGAAGCAAGTAACAGCACATCGGTAGAGAGGTACAGGTCGTGGTAGTCACCAATTGAATTACAGCCGAATTTACTGAATACGATGATTGCATGGTTGAACTCTGATCGATCTACAGTGACCTCACCACCGGCTAGACTATTCGTCCACGGTCTTCGCGCGGGTAATCGCGGGTCATTGAGTTTCTTGAAGCTGTCAAGGTAGCTGTAGGGGTAGAACCCTTTTCGTTTCAAAAGATCGATTTTCTCCAATGAATGTCCTTTTGCTTTGAAGAAATTTTCCAATAGACTGAAATTATCAGATGGCAAATTATTAACGAGCGTTGATAAGGAAGATTGCATGAACTTGTAGGAGTCGATAAATCACATTTCTAATTTTTCCACTTTCATTGTAGAACGTTTTGATCCATACCGATATGGTCATTGAGATGAATTTTTCTTCGGTGCTCGGTATGACAGAGTAGACATTGTGTGGGTTGCTTTTATTCAATGCTCGAATGATACAATGTAGGTCATAGTTTGCTAGATTGTGGGCAACTACAGGAATGAAATTGGTTGTCTTGCGGTTGATGTTGCATGTATTATGTGCCCAGCCGAGAAACTTGTTGGTATAGTGACAACTATTCCTCATCCCATGCAAAAGGCAATTCGCATATCCAGCACTCGGATGTATCTTCTTTTCCTCATCCCATGCAAAAGGCAATTCGCTTATCCAGCACTCGGATGTTTCTTCTTTTCTTGTTTTTCTTTGCCCCGTGAACGCGTAATGTCTTCTTTTTTCAATATAAAATTCCTTCGCAAGCGTTTCCAAGCTCAGTAACAGATGTTCGATACTGTCAGGTCCCCTTTTCAACTCGAATTTGACCACCTCGGGGTTTCCAAATTCTACAGCTGCGAATGCATACCCACAGTTCTGGTGTTTTTCGATAAGGTGAGTGTTCGATTTTTGTTGTCAGGCTCTGGGCCAGCTACGGGTACAATTAATGACTCCAAGTCGAAGTATACTATACGTGGTACAAACGATCGTTCACCGAAGTTTTCAAACACATGTCGACCGTTGTCGGGCCCGGGCATCGTGATTTCAATGCCATCTTGTCGATAGCAAATTTCTTGATGTCGACGTAGAATATCGTTGGAAGCAAAAGTGTGGAAGCAGTTTCGGCAGATTTCATTTCTGTCGCGTGGTGCTCTTTTACGAATAAAGTTGACCAGCTTTGTCAGGTCGTTGATTAGCGCATAGTGATATGCAGAACCGTCGGAAAGAAGCAGCAAGTCCATCACAAATGTACAATTTAGCTCTTTTGAAATCTGGATTGGTATCAGCTCTTCTGACTGGTACATAAATAAGAAAAAAAAGTTTACTTTATATGAAATGGAATAAACTTCTAGGTCATGGTTGATTTTTTGTTTTTTTTTAATAGAAAAAATTTCTGGAAGAAATTTGAAATGTCAAATAAACTTACTGAAATACGTTGATTTGAGCATTGTTCAATCTTTCAAATCTTCATATTTCCAGAATGCTCATTGGCTTTTCAAAAACTCCTTGAATCTTCACTATCTGTTTCATCTTTCGCTGTCTTGCATCTGGTTGCCTTTGTGGGGGTTCCGCGTTCCCTTCATCTTGATTGTCGTTGACGGCAACGACGACAACATCCTTATCAGACTCTCCTTTTACTTCATCATCATCGCTGTCTTCGTCCTCGCTGTCTTCTTCTTTATACATTGCACATTTTGTCTTCTTTCGGTATGCCTGAGAAGATGCGTATAGAGGTGGACCATGTTTGAGGTGATAGCCTGCAATAAAGCAATACAGAAAGCATTTATCGTTCGCCTTTGTTTGTAAATTTACAAGGTTGAAGTTCTGTTTTTTGAGACCAAGTGGTAGCGGCAAGTAGCTTCCTGCGCGCATTGGACACAGTTTAGCGAAATTGATAGTTACTTTCGAAATTCTTTCAATTATCCGACCACTTCCATGAGAAGCGAAGCAGTTGATTGAGTTGAGCATATGCTCAATCATCTCAATGTACTGCCCCTGTTCCAGACCACCATAATTGACACGTACCATCTCGGTGTTCAAGAAAAGTGTGATTTTCTCAACATTGGGTTCATTGTCGTTTTCCACGGTGAGGTATTTCATCAAGCTCACTTCAACTGAGAATTGCACCTTAATTGATCCGTTTTGCAAGTGCTCGGATATGAAGTCATCAATGACTTCTTTGTTTCGCATCATGAAATCGAGCTGGTCAATTTCATTCTCGTCGAAATTTAGTTGATATTTCTTCAAATTGCCATTGAAAGCGGTTTGACTTTCAGTCAAAATTGACCGAGTGCTTTGAGGTACTCGCGTTGTTGATGAACCTTCGATGGCGATAGTCTCATTGCTACCACCACCAACACCACCGATTGAAGTAGAGCCAGCATCGGAATCCCAGACTGGAAGTCCAAGGCGGTTGTTCATGTGACTCTGATATTTTTCCAAGCTCATAAACACTGTTCTGCAAATTGCACGGTGCTTGTTTGCTGATTTTCCGTGATCTATTTCAATGTGCTGAATAGTTTCAGCCACCGAACTGAACTCCTCAAGGCAGTCATCGCATTTGATTCTGACGGCTGCAATCGAGTCATGAAGGTTGTGGAATGTCTTCTTATGACGTCGTAGGTTTTTAGCAGAGCCCAGAACCGCATCACACAGATGACATGCGAGATTGGTTTTAGCTTTAGATTTATTTATGTTGAGAGTTTGTAGCTCGTGTGTTTTTGATCTGATGCTCGTGTTTTCAACTCGAAATTTTCTGTGGTTGAATAGGGCGTCCTTGAAGCGATTATGCGTCAGCTGTTTTTGTGCATACCAAGAGATTCCTTTCGCTGAGACTTTAATGCTCCTATCTAAAACAAAAAAAAATATTAGTTTTAAAAATGAGCTCTGTTTATGTAAGCAATCTACAAACTATCATAAAAGCAAAAAAAAGGAAATTGTGAAAAGTATTAAAGGTGCCAACCAAATTTAATTATTTTTTTTCTGTCATTGGATTTTTGGAATTTGATTAATTTTTGCCACTTACTTTTGAGTTTAAGAGAATACAATTTCGGTTTGAGTGCTACAAATTCTACTATCAAGTCTCCACCCATCTCATCCTTGAACATTAGCACCTGTTTCTTGTGGGTTTCATTATACAGTGGTGATTGTTTGGGATAGTTCGAGAAGTCAAACAAGTGTCCCATTTCTTTTAGTTCCTCGTATATATCGTCACATTTTATCATATAAATAAAGCTATCAGTATCGGGGTACAATAGCTCGAGATTCAAGTTTGGCTTCATTTGCACGTAGTGGGTTTCGAACATGTATTTTTTTGCAATGTCTAATAAAACTGCGCCAACGATCGTTGGCCTATCCCACCGGATTGAGCTCGGATTGAATGTTATTGTAGCAAGGTCTTCGTGTATAATTTGGAATGACTTCAATGAGCTCTGGCACAACTTTTGCAGTAGCTCGGTTTCGTTACGCACTATACTCAGTTTTGTTCTGTTTCGTTTGCTTTCGATCGTCTTGCCGAAAGATGAATTTATTATGAGCTTATAAAAGTTTTCCTCAAAAACTTTCCTAGCCTTCTTTCTTAGCTCAGTGTTCATCTGTACAAAAGGAGCCATCCATTTACACTGTCAAAATTGCAGCACTCTATAAAGGTGAGTCACTTTCACACCTAATTGTATGTAAAGCTGAAGGGTCAGATAATGCAAAACATATCCTGACTTTTCTTGTATAGACTGTATAAGCTTAGGCACTTTGGGTAGACTGGTGATACCTAATTTGCCCATCATTTCCTCTTGATCGGGACTCAAGTCAGTTATCTGTACAATTTATTTTGATGGCGCGGGAGGATAGTCTTTGAAGTAGTCATAGAGCTCGTCGGGGAACTCGAAATCTACCTCCGCTAGGTAACCCCGCTCACTATCCTCATCCGTCAGTAGTAGTTTAGGTAAATCCACCGAGTCGTCCGCCCATTTGAAATTGTTTAAGGGCAACAAGTAGTTTTGCATAATACCTCCGTAGAGATTATTTGCGTCGATGTTTACGATGAACGAGTTTTCCTCATTTTTATCGTGGTCGTCAATATACTGGTTGTTGGCTTTCCAGTATTTTCGGGCATATACAGACGACATTCCACCACGAATCATCCCCTCTACAAAGTGAAGGTGGTCGCGCTCGGTTAGCAATCGAAGATCTGCTCGGAAGACTTTAAGGAACACATCCCCCGCCAAGTTACTTGCGCTACAATAGTGCGCGCAATCGACTCCATATGTTTCATAGCACACGGATTGAAAAGATTCGAACACAGAAGCAAGTAACAGCACATCGGTAGAGAGGTACAGGTCGTGGTAGTCACCAATTGAATTACAGCCGAATTTACTGAATACGATGATTGCATGGTTGAACTCTGATCGATCTACAGTGACCTCACCACCGGCTAGACTATTCGTCCACGGTCTTCGCGCGGGTAATCGCGGGTCATTGAGTTTCTTGAAGCTGTCAAGGTAGCTGTAGGGGTAGAACCCTTTTCGTTTCAAAAGATCGATTTTCTCCAATGAATGTCCTTTTGCTTTGAAGAAATTTTCCAATAGACTGAAATTATCAGATGGCAAATTATTAACGAGCGTTGATAAGGAAGATTGCATGAACTTGTAGGAGTCGATAAATCACATTTCTAATTTTTCCACTTTCATTGTAGAACGTTTTGATCCATACCGATATGGTCATTGAGATGAATTTTTCTTCGGTGCTCGGTATGACAGAGTAGACATTGTGTGGGTTGCTTTTATTCAATGCTCGAATGATACAATGTAGGTCATAGTTTGCTAGATTGTGGGCAACTACAGGAATGAAATTGGTTGTCTTGCGGTTGATGTTGCATGTATTATGTGCCCAGCCGAGAAACTTGTTGGTATAGTGACAACTATTCCTCATCCCATGCAAAAGGCAATTCGCATATCCAGCACTCGGATGTATCTTCTTTTCCTCATCCCATGCAAAAGGCAATTCGCTTATCCAGCACTCGGATGTATCTTCTTTTCTTGTTTTTCTTTGCCCCGTGAACGCGTAATGTCTTCTTTTTTCAATATAAAATTCCTTCGCAAGCGTTTCCAAGCTCAGTAACAGATGTTCGATACTGTCAGGTCCCCTTTTCAACTCGAATTTGACCACCTCGGGGTTTCCAAATTCTACAGCTGCGAATGCATACCCACAGTTCTGGTGTTTTTCGATAAGGTGAGTGTTCGATTTTTGTTGTCAGGCTCTGGGCCAGCTACGGGTACAATTAATGACTCCAAGTCGAAGTATACTATACGTGGTACAAACGATCGTTCACCGAAGTTTTCAAACACATGTCGACCGTTGTCGGGCCCGGGCATCGTGATTTCAATGCCATCTTGTCGATAGCAAATTTCTTGATGTCGACGTAGAATATCGTTGGAAGCAAAAGTGTGGAAGCAGTTTCGGCAGATTTCATTTCTGTCGCGTGGTGCTCTTTTACGAATAAAGTTGACCAGCTTTGTCAGGTCGTTGATTAGCGCATAGTGATATGCAGAACCGTCGGAAAGAAGCAGCAAGTCCATCACAAATGTACAATTTAGCTCTTTTGAAATCTGGATTGGTATCAGCTCTTCTGACTGGTACATAAATAAGAAAAAAAAGTTTACTTTATATGAAATGGAATAAACTTCTATGTCATGGTTGATTTTTTGTTTTTTTTTAATAGAAAAAATTTCTGGAAGAAATTTGAAATGTCAAATAAACTTACTGAAATACGTTGATTTGAGCATTGTTCAATCTTTCAAATCTTCATATTTCCAGAATGCTCATTGGTTTTTCAAAAACTCCTTGAATCTTCACTATCTGTTTCATCTTTCGCTGTCTTGCATCTGGTTGCCTTTGTGGGGGTTCCGCGTTCCCTTCATCTTGATTGTCGTTGACGGCAACGACGACAACATCCTTATCAGACTCTCCTTTTACTTCATCATCATCGCTGTCTTCGTCCTCGCTGTCTTCTTCTTTATACATTGCACATTTTGTCTTCTTTCGGTATGCCTGAGAAGATGCGTATAGAGGTGGACCATGTTTGAGGTGATAGCCTGCAATGAAGCAATACAGAAAGCATTTATCGTTCGCCTTTGTTTGTAAATTTACAAGGTTGAAGTTCTGTTTTTTGAGACCAAGTGGTAGCGGCAAGTAGCTTCCTGCGCGCATTGGACACAGTTTAGCGAAATTGATAGTTACTTTCGAAATTCTTTCAATTATCCGACCACTTCCATGAGAAGCGAAGCAGTTGATTGAGTTGAGCATATGTTCAATCATCTCAATGTACTGCCCCTGTTCCAGACCACCATAATTGACACGTACCATCTCGGTGTTCAAGAAAAGTGTGATTTTCTCAACATTGGGTTCATTGTCGTTTTCCACGGTGAGGTATTTCATCAAGCTCACTTCAACTGAGAATTGCACCTTAATTGATCCGTTTTGCAAGTGCTCGGATATGAAGTCATCAATGACTTCTTTGTTTCGCATCATGAAATCGAGCTGGTCAATTTCATTCTCGTCGAAATTTAGTTGATATTTCTTCAAATTGCCATTGAAAGCGGTTTGACTTTCAGTCAAAATTGACCGAGTGCTTTGAGGTACTCGCGTTGTTGATGAACCTTCGATGGCGATAGTCTCATTGCTACCACCACCAACACCACCGATTGAAGTAGAGCCAGCATCGGAATCCCAGACTGGAAGTCCAAGGCGGTTGTTCATGTGACTCTGATATTTTTCCAAGCTCATAAACACTGTTCTGCAAATTGCACGGTGCTTGTTTGCTGATTTTCCGTGATCTATTTCAATGTGCTGAATAGTTTCAGCCACCGAACTGAACTCCTCAAGGCAGTCATCGCATTTGATTCTGACGGCTGCAATCGAGTCATGAAGGTTGTGGAATGTCTTCTTATGACGTCGTAGGTTTTTAGCAGAGCCCAGAACCGCATCACACAGATGACATGCGAGATTGGTTTTAGCTTTAGAAGAATTAGGCATTGTTTTGTTGATTTTCTTTCAAAAGTTTATGAGTTGAGAAATATCCAAACTGGTCTGATTTATCAGAAGAAAGTTTCGAATAAAGATTTTTTGTTTCAATCAAGAACTGCTGAAATTCAGAAAGCAAAAGACAAAAGTGAATTTTTAGTTTGGGGTTAAAATCTTAATTGTTTTCCAACCACAAGCGTAGGTGAATTATAGTTGTTGATTAGCGGTTTTATTTTCCTTTTCGGTTATATGAATCAGTCCTGTTAAAGACATAATCATTACTAAGAATTGTTGGTTTGACTAATTCCTTTCAAGTATATAGACTTAACTTCAAGTCTTGCTTAAACACCTATCCCCTAGTACACTTAGTTTGAAGTGACTAATATTGCTGTAGGCAGGTATATAAAAGGAATTAGAGCTAACCACCACGTTAAAAGAAGGAAATGTATTCTATCAGGGTTGCTTGGAATTGGCTGAATACAGTTCTGAACACAACAACTTTTGATCTGAATAAGATAGACAGTTCACCATAGGGACCTTTTCTGTTGTCCTGTGACAGGTTAAACCAGTAGCCTAGCAATTTTTTAATTGCAGTCAGTAAACGAGATAAAAACATACAAGCACAAAAAGTAGAAAAATTTGAAAAAAAAAATCAAAAAAACTAAAATTGAAAATGTTCTATGTTTCTAGCAAGAAATTGTTCAGTTTTGCAGGCAATCGACAATGAAAGAGTGTACACACGCTGGATTATGTTCAGATAGCCAATCAGAACGATTTTCAGAAAAGTTTCTGTTCCCCTATGGTAGGGCAACAAGGTGGTATAGCAAATTTTTGCTAGAAGCTAACATTGCGACAAAAAACTTTGTTGAAATTTAATGTAAAGTTTTGAAAAAATTTGAAAAAATCGAAAATTAAAACTATTTGTTTTTATTTTTCTCTAATGTTTAATTATGGTTCTCACCGATCAGGAAAGATTAACGACGCTATTAAACACTTTCTGAAGTTCACTAGAGGCGATAATCGAAAAAAAGAAATTTTCACTTGGGTGTCTAGAACGTGAACCGAGATGAAATTCAAATGTTTTTTGTATCCATCAACATCCCCGAACCATAATTCGTCCTTCGGACGAACATCGCGAAAAACGCATTATTTTTGAACAACTCCTTCACGGTGAACTATCATTTTTTTCGGTTTTCGGAATTTTGAACTACATTAAAAATAAAATTATTTATAATCTAACAAAAGCAAACGAATTGATTTGCGTAAAACCATAGGTTCAGAGCGTCAAGTTTTTTAGTTCGGAATAAAAAATTTTACTGATTTATTTTTCAAAAATTGTTATTTTTGAAATTTTCATATTTTTCTAAAAATAGGATTTTGACTAATTCAAGGTTCTGAAACCAATAATTTTTGATCTGATAAAGATAGACGCTTTGTAAGGTGAACCATTTCTGTTCTCCTATAATAGGGCAAGCCATTGAGATCATTAATTATTCAACTAGAATATTGGTAGAGTAAGAAATGACATGTGAATATTCTTGGGGTGTAAAAAAAAATTAAACAAAATTTCAAAATTTTGATTCCAATGGTTTGCTATGATTTTTTTTGTCGAACTGGGAAACAAAGGGTGTCCTGCAATTAGTCGATTGCAACAAAACTTTATCCTTTTCAAAATTAAAAGATTTTAATGGAACATTCCACCTGATACTCTATCTATCTCTTTCTTGATTTTTCTTATCGATTGAGTTTGATTGAAAACAATACACTCAAATTTAATTTACTCAAATGACACAGAAATATTACAATATATACATATATATACAAACAGAAATCAAACTGATTTGATAAAAAGTGAAAGCAACACATGAAACCAAAACAAGCTCCAAAGTTTTAAAAAATCAAAACATTTTTGAAAATAGCAAACAGTTTTTAAAAATTTTCTTAAAATGGGTTGAATACATATTTACGCTTTTTGGGCGCATAGCAAGCTGCTACTGGTGGCGTCTCTGGAATGTTTTTAGGAACATTTGATTCAAAATTATCGTCGGAGGGTTGTGACACAGATCTGATCGGTGTTGTTATCGTTGTCACGTCTGCAGTTGAGTCCTGAGGAGACGAGATTGACGTCGTTGACTCGATGTCCCAGTAGGATGCACGCTCTGCCAAGTCCCTAAAGTACCCTTCCTGGTTTTCGTACAAGAGAATCATCTCGCAATCGTTGCGAAAAAGAAGCTTCCGAGGTGATTGTTCGAGATATCCGGGGTTGTTGATGTCAGTCTTGTCCAAAGCAGGATAGGATTTGGTCTCTGTGGAGCTGTCAAAAATACTTTTCCTGCTCTGACGCAGAAGAGTGATCTGATCGAGTAAATAATTGGGAAGCATCATGTGACTTTGAGTAGTCCAATCGCGATACTCCAGGTCTGAGGGTCGACGAGCCAAGTCGTTGAATGAAGATGGCATTCTCTCCCGTTCTTGCTGTACAATGACGATAGTTTCTCTCATGTAGGTTTAGTATATTATCGTTCGCTTACTTGAATTTTGTCTATCTTTCAGAGCTGAGTTTCAACTGAGTTGTTTGAATGTGAATGAGAGAATGAAAATAAGTAGCATAAGAGTTTGAATAAAGTAAGAGGGTGTGTGGGTGGTGTTTATGGTTGTGGGTGGTCTACAACTTTTTAATATGTTTTATGGAGGTGTTTAGCATATGTGTGAAAAGACGGACATACTTAAGATCTATACTTCAAAGAAACCACGTGACGTTTTTTTTTTATTTTATCCTCAGGGCAATATGACATGAAAATGACTTCAAAGACATTGTGGGTGTACCGACAGGCAAACCAGTATCATGATTTATTTTTTAATTAGGTTTTGTCAAACAAAAGTTATCAGTGCAATAAAACTTTTAATGCCTCGTAAACATCTAACCTTAAAACTACTGAAATGTTCCCTATTAGACCCGAAGGCTTTTGTTATAGATAAATGTAACTTAAACTAGATAACAGCAAGCTATTGCTATCTCTACTTCAAATAGAATGCTTGACGCCTTTTTTTATGTCCCCGGACGAGGGCTATAAAGGTCTCCACTTCAAAGTGAGTACATGTATGCCGACATGTAACATTAACTGAGATTTATGACCCATTCCGGGGCTTTCGAGACAGAAATGACAGATGAAATAAACACGCTTTTATCTTATACAAATCCAATTGCAAAAACTAATCAAATTCTCCCGCTATAGGCTGAAGTGGCGCCATAAAAGTAAATCCACAGAGATTTGTTTATATTCTATCCAGTTTTTTATTCATTACACTCTCTCATAAAACAATTGAACTAGCAGTTTACTTCCGTTACCGCCACCACCACCACTATGTACTCGTCGCTAGAAAATGAAACAGACTTTTAAAATTATTTTCAAGATATATCTTCGGGAGAAAAACGCATTGTACGAGTTAGAACAAAAATTTTTGACAAAACGGGTACATATATCACAATAAAAGTGTATAAAAAGAATGAAGATGGCGTATTTAAATGTTATCAAGCAGTGACCTTGACGACAAAAGAATCTGATTGTTTGGCAGACAATTATTCAAAAATTTTAAAAAATGGTTTTAAAATAAACAGTTGAAAAGACTTCATCTTCTTCCTCCTCCTCCTCCTCCTCAGCTGCAAATGAAAAACATCATAAAAGACGATACACGTCAAAACGATCAGTACGTCCCGAAAAAGAATGTGCTGAAAGTGGTGATGAAAACGATGCGGATGATGAATTTCCAATTAATAAAAAGCGTAGAGTTGCCTGAAACAGAAAAAAAACTTATGAATATTTTGATTTAACCAGCAGAATAGTTGAAGCAATGTATGAGCAGTCGCCTGAATTTTTTTCAAAAATTTCGAAAGAATTTTAAATTTTTTTTTTCTGAACACCAAATCCGACGCCTCACAACTCCCTCTAAACACAAATTTTGCATTTGCAACCCACTCAATTCAGAACGAGTCTTGCGCCCAATTGCTCGACAATGACCATCCCCACATCCATGTTCTCATCGAAGTAACAAAAGATTGTGTCGACGTAGTGAACAAGATGACCTCAACCACTTTCGTTGTACCTTGTCTACTCTCATCTTTCAAGCATATAACATTGGGTTGCAGTAAAGTTCACCTATCGGGACCCCTGATGGAAAAATAAAAAGTTGCTGTCAACTACAACAATTCTATTAACAACTCAACTGACATTGGCAGTGCTCCTCTACGAAGAAGATTGCCACAAGTTTGCTTTGCTTCACAAACTCGATCCATTTAAACTCAAACTGATTTAATCACTAATGTAACAATTGAACGCTTCATTAATATTTTGAATGGTGACAATGCCGCCGAGTTTTCTGAAATTATTGATATTATTCTGAGTGGCTATGGTTGTTTAGAGATTGATTCACAAATTTTGTTTGTTAAATTTATTATTGAAAAGAAATTCAAATTTTAATAATCTGTTTTGCGTTTGTTTTGTAAATCAAACCTTAAAAAAACTGACTGAAACAGCGAGAGGCGTCCCGAGGAGCGTAGCAATCCATGCCTCAATAATTTTTTGGGACTCGATATAAAAATTTCCAGGGGACTTTTGAATTTTGATTGTTTTTTTGTTAACACGATTGCTCTAGAACCCCCTGACTTAGATATTGGAATAAAAAAATTAAAAATATATAAATAAATAAAATCACTTCATAACATCAAATCAATTATATCAACATATGTTTTGCAAATCGCATCATATTATGATCATTCACTTTGATTCCTAGAAGAAATCTAGATGTTATTATCAAATGGGCAACGTAAACACAATAAAGTCCACATAAAACTGAGTTTGCTGATTGAATAGGTCTTTTCATCAGTATTTGATCAGTTGCACCGTCATGTAAACTCATGAAGCGTCTCGCATATTTGTATACGTTCGGATACGTTGTTAGTTTTTGTCCAAGGGGATCAGCGAAGAAAACTTGTCCATCAGCTCAAGCAAACAGTAACCAATGAGTACCCTGTTGATCAGAGTTTGATGCGTTCACAATTAAAAATGTTTTGTCTTTTTTCAACGCCAATGGACAATTAGCTGGTCCAATAACTTCAAATCGATACTTTAAATTTTTGCATCGATTGATGAGCTCATATATCTGAACATTGTCATTTTTTTTTCCCGTTTCCTACTCTTTCTCTCTCTCTCTCTCTATCTCTCTCTCTCTCTCTCTATCTCTCTCTCTCTCTCTCTCTCTCTCTCTCTGTCCTAGGTCATGAGAGTATTTTTTTTAATTTTTCTGTCAGAACGGACGTATACTGTTGATGCGCGCTCTCCCATGAAAAGTAACTCAATATTCCCAGCAAGTGGAGCGTCGAATTTAAGCTCCACGGATATTGTGCAATTGGTAAATTCAGGATGAATAAAGTCATGTGAAGCCTCCTGAGTAGATGTGAGATCAAATGCCATAATATAATGATTACTATAATTAGCCAGACTGATTCCATGACTATTGTTGAAAACAAAATCCAGAGCTTCCAATGTGTTATAGTAATTTTTTTTATTATCAGTCGTAGATATTGGAGTACCTGCAATAGGTAGCCCGTTCCTGTAAACAAGGATTTCATTCAATCTGAATTTTTGGAAATGAAAAGGATTTGATCTATTTGTGCCCAAGTAAGCCTCATTTGTACTCATTGCCACAATCATCCTTCGTACTGGCTCTTTCGCGAAAACATCCTCTTGACGCCAGCTTTGTACTCCGGTAGTGGCCAGAAATGTTCGTGGTAGGACTTCGATATAATTATAAATTGCTGGGCTTTTCAGCAGCGTTTTTTCTATCGATGACAACACAAAGTTTGTCACTGTCATTTTATGCACATATAAGTTAGCTTCAGTGATTTGAACTTGGTACTATTTACCATTGTTCTCTGACATAACAGCAAAGTCGTTAGGAGAACGTCTCAGAGAAAGACGGGCAGTGACCATACTAATTAAATGCTTGTCACAAGACAAGAAGTCACACGCTATTTTACCAAACAACCTTAACTCGACCGAAGTTGCTACAAGACGTTTACGTTCTGCAACATCAACAGCTCTCCCAGCCGTACCATCCACATTTGCTGGATTATCCCCATAATATTAGCCTTGGCAAGCAAGCCAATTTTTTTTTGCGTTATTACCGTGAGAAAATTCAGCTTCAATAAAACTTTTATGTGCAAAATTAGCATTGGTTGTTGAGATTTTCTCGCCATTTAAAGACAGCGTGCATTCGGAAAACAAAGATGAAAGTGAATTATTGACCAAATTTGGTGTGTCTCTTAACCCCGCATCGGTAGCATGAGTTCGTAAAACTTTTCCGTTGTTTTGTGCAACTCTCAGCGATATTTCAAGACGAGTGCGCTGAAGATCAATGAAGTTGTTTCGATATCCCAAAACTTCAAACTCAAGCATAGGACCATCAGGCGAGTAGGATGGTAAAATTTTTTGGGTAAAAGCTTTTTCAAAGGTTACAAGTAGATGAGGTTTTTCAAACGAATCTAGAGAACTGTGGGTCGCTTCAGTTGGTATCAAATTAGAAATCATTTCGCACTCTGGTGAAGAAATTAGAGCGACTTCTTGGTAGAGTTCGTTTCTTTGAATTGGTACCGCTGGTTTTTCTTCTGATTCTGTTCACTGAAGTCTTCCTTCTTCTTGATCTTGCGAGCAGATTTTTTTCCGCTTCCAACTTGTTTCTTAATCGTATTCTTGACTGTACTTTTCAAAGCTTGCTTGGGCGTTTTTTTCTTAGTGGCTATCTTAATAAGCTCCGGAGCAGCTTGGACAAGCAACTTTTTTCCGATTCGTTTTGCAGCAGGTATTATAAATTTCTGAGCTAAAAGAAGCGCATTTCTTCCAATTCCCATTGCCAAGGCACCAAAGCCACTGCCTCGTTGGCTGTAGTGCCCTGAGAAGTGCGGCATAGTCGCTTGATTATGGTAATACGCATCCATATTTAATAACAGCACTAAAGTGTTTGGAATTTTAAAGTTAGAACAACTTTTCCTCCTACACCCGCAAATGGGGCAAGACGACCAGTTTCGGTTCGCAAATTTACTCCAATGCTTTGAATATTATTCACTAGAAGTTTCTTGTAATCTAAATTGCTGAAAACTTTGCGATGATTAGGTTCGATCGGAGACATGTTACCGTTTTTTACTCGCCCATTTGTATCAATGACTCTTAATAGCGGAGCTTTGGTATCCCCCACAATTTGGTAGTGAATGATATCCAAGTATATAAACATTAATTGAGTACCGGCAGTCATGTCAACGGGATAGTCAGAGAGCAAATTTTGAGTTGTTAATAAGCTATGCACTTGGCTGGAACATTTGTAACTTATGTGGTATCCTGTTCCATCCCTTATGCCTTTGAAACCCAAAATATTGAGAATCTGAGGACTCTCAAACGTAATTCTTTCCCAGTAATGCATCCATAACGTGAGGTGTCTGGTAATCGGATCGATATCATGATTGAAGTTTTCAAGCCCCGTCTTCTAGTTGATTTCGTTAATTATTTTCTTAACATCATCATATAAACCCCTTAAAATTTCAACTCGTTCACCATCATATGGCCTGGAAATTTTATCTTTATTAACTTTTTGACTTGCTCTGACTTTGTCTTTTTTGTAGTATATTAGCTTTGTGTCTGTTACATTGTTTATATGAACGGGGAATGTTATTTCTGTCAGTGCTACTTTCCATTCACCTTGGAGATTGATCTCTTCGTTTAAAATATTTTTAAAGTTGGCCAATGAGTTTTCACTGAAAATTTTCATAGACGCCGATGACACCAAAGTAACCGTAAAGGACTCGTTGATAGCGTCATCAAAATTGTTAGTCATGGCTGATTTTCTTGTTCTTTTTCTTGTGCCTCCTCCTCCTCCTCCTCCTCCTCCTCCTCCTTCTCTTCCTGCTCTACTTTTTCTACTACTCTGATTAGTTCAGGATCATAGAATTTTCCCTCAATTGGCTCCTTGTTTGCCTCGATAAGGTTATAAGTCTGAGGATTTCTTGTTGGAACATCAAATATTTCAAAATTTTTGTCTGTGAAAGATTGTTTGTACCCCTTCCGAAAAGGAATGTCAATTTTTGCTAATCTGACAAAATCGCTAACATAGAGTTTTGGTTGGCGAACTAATTTTTGAGATTGTACTACTCGTAATGAAATTAGATGTGGAATTATTTTTTAGTCAGTTTATTTGGTGCCTTTTTTATGACACGATTCGTTCGTGAGTTAATTGTGTGAACCAGTTCTTGAAGCTTGTCTATTTAAGAGTAAGTCCATTTGTGCTCCAAATAATTGTAAATCAAACTCTTCAAAGATCGAATATTTCTCTCGTCAAATGCAGTTTTTTTTTCGCTCTCGGTTGTGTAAGTCAAAATACCCTTCTTATCACATAGTGACTGAAATGATCCCTTGAATTCTGTGTCCTTGTCTACCCAGAGTTTTTTCGGTTGTTTAATCTTAATGATTTTTTTGAATGCTTCTGCTGTCGCAGTTTCATTTTTTGATTTCAATGGCTGCACTCGTAGATATCAAGACATACAGTCCACAGCAACCAGGATATATTTAAAATCTTTGTTGTAATTTGCAAGTTTATCAACATATGCTAAATCATTTGACCATATTTCGTCTATGTCATAGACTATTACTTTTAACCGAGGTATTTTTCGACGAACTGCTCGATATTTTGTGTATGCGGGCTCTGAGTGTAAAAAATGTCTAACTTTCCGTCGTGGTAGTTTGGTTTCGTCTTTCAAGTTCTTCACACTTCCAAACAGAGCTGCCCCTCTAGATGCGTACTTTTTTAAAAATATTTTCTCTTCAGCTGGTGTAAGTTTGTCATCTCTTCTTTTTTGTCTCCGTCGTTTCTGTCGCTGAAGTATCCGAATCGTAATGGGGCGTTCCGTAGGAATCACAGTCTTCTTGGTAGTCTTCTTTTTTACCTATTTGCTGTAAGCTTGTACTTTTGGTGCCTCTGCGTTTTTGACTGTTTTTGAGCTTGAGGATGGTCTGTTGCTACTGTCAACACTTGTTGGTTGTTTGGTGGGACTTTTGATTTTTGCTGTAGTAGCAACAGCTGACTTGATCGCGTGTTTAGCATATGTATTCATAACCGACTGTTCGTTAAGGTTAGGAGCCGAAAGAATCATTATGAAAGCAGGATTTTGTAATTTTTTGTTCTGTTGTTGTATACCATTCAGAAAAACTGATGCTTTGATTCCAGTGGGGACCTTGTCCAGATAAATCATTTCGTCATTTTTGTTTATTTTGACCGAGTCGATGATTTAATAATTTCCAGAACATTTTTAGCTCGTGAAGTTTTCTTACGTCCATGATTTGTAACTGTCCAAACATACGTTTTTCAACAGCATCCATAGCATCAGTGGACTCATCACTACCAACATTCGTTCCATCTCTTTCATATTCGGTCATAAGCGTTGTTGTTTTTGTTGTTGTTGTTGTTGTAGTTGTTGTTGTTGTTGTTGTTGTTGTTGGCTGTATGTGGTCCTCATGTGCAACATTAACTGGTATTGGTATTGTGTCAGTTGATGCATCACTTTGTTTCGGAGCTAATTGTGGTCTCATTCGGTTCAAGTATGATTATTGAGGCTTTTTATGTTCAATTGAATTGTCAAGCAGTACATGTGCTGCATGTGGTTGCTCTCGAACATAGACATGCTTTGGAATTAAACAAACTCTTCGGCTGCCACCATTGTTATCTTCTAAGGTAATTGAAGCAAAAATAGAGAATATATCGGACTAAATTGAACCCTTGATTACTCAAAATAATTGCTTGTTTTCTATCAAGGTTCGTCTGTGGGTGGATTAACAATTTATATATTTCCTCAAAATTGTGTATGTTAGGGATATTAACTCGCACGTTACCATTGACTATATTCAGCAAACATTCGCATATAACTGAAATCACATTTGGTTTTGATGTTTTTCAATTGAACCATGTGCTGCAGAATAGATCGTTTTCTCGCGTTCATTTGTTATAGGTGTGACTGGCTCTGCCTAACTTAATGGTAAGTAAAAAACTGATGGACCTGGTGGTATTATATTTGAACAGTATCAAAAACACTCTGATGTTTGGGGATCTAAATCAATAAAAAGATGTCCATATGTGTCCTTTGCGGCAAGTTCATAACAGCTTCTCAAAAACTTTGTTAAATTCAGTTGCCTTTCAAAATGCTCTAGTTGCTGAATATCACGAGGTGATTTGAATAAAATTATATGCGATGTGTTTAAATCAATTGTTCGGGACCAACAATTTTGCCTGAATAAATTATGCTGGACATATATACCATCTAAACCTTTGTGTCTCCCTGCTGTTGCGAGTTTAACAAACTCGTTATCATTGTATATTTCTTCACAGGAATCATCAAACACTAGAAGAACATTTTCAATGTTTTTACCCCATCAAAACCGTTGAATTTCACAAACTCAATGTTAATATTGTGAGACTTCCCTTTTTCACTGTACATCGGTTGACTTTCTGTGTAAAAGCAGATTGCTCTTTTAAACCTTGGATAAAATGTTTTTCCTTTCAAAAGTTTGAATATTAACTCTGTTTTTCCGGATCCTGAAGGTCCAACAACTGCCATAAACACTCGCGCTGACGTATCAACAATTTTATTCATAACCGAGAATTTGGTAGTACGTAGTCAACTAAACCAGACAGGATTGAGAACCAAACTGATGTTTTCTCACTGCTTAGTTTTGTCAAAGAGAATTTGTAGATACGGAAAATCAATAAAATTAAAAACTAAATCATTTGAGACATGAAAACCACTTCAGATCTCGGTACGGTTACATTATTACAAAATTTCCAAGGTTTTCGCTCAACACTGTCGTTATTTTCCTCATAAACAAAGTCAGTAATGATAGTTGCATCAGGTTCATCAACTGCTATTTCAGACATTTTGTTCAAAACGAAAAAAATGTGGTTAAAAAAATTAATTATTCTTCTGAACAGTAATAGATCTCATATCGAGTATAACTTGTACAGACATTACTATCACTATCATCCTCATCATCAACATTTGCAAAACATAGTTAGCAGGAACATTTTCAGTTTTTGCATGAAACATATTTTTTTTTCACAGAGTCCTCTTTCACTTTCTGTTGAATTTCTTTGGTTAGCTCACTGCTGGTTAGATCCAATTGAACTCCGGGTTGACGATGTCTGGGTACTAAGACTAGCTTGGGAAGGCAGACTCCTCGCTTGCTGGCTAACATTTCCAATATATTTGAATCGCTGGAAATAGATGAACTGATCAATCACGGGGAAAAATCTTCGCAGAGTAGTCATTTCTTCTTCAGATAGAACAACTTGCTCTTTTCGTTGCACAATTTGGCCTCTGCAGTCAACGCGCTCTCTTCGGGTCAAGGAAATTTTAATATCACTCTCTGGGGTCATCCAAGCACAAAGAACTGAATTTGGAGATAGATATGTCTCCACTTTGGCTAATCTCTCCGTGTTGATCATCTTCATTATTTTTCAAACAATCAAAAAAAGCTTTGGACTTTTTTAGAGCACAATGATTTTTGGAGTTGTAATGAGGTATATGTTTGCAGCAGTTCGAAAATTTGTTGTAATGTAAGTTTTCAACTCTTGGACAACCCAAATCATCAAGATTCTCTACTCTGCGGTCTAAATATTCTAGGAAGTCTGCCTTTTCCTTTCCCTTAGCGTAGAATGTAGCTCCGGGATTCCTCAATACAACACTTTGGATAATTTGGTTGAGATTTAAATATAAGTAATCACCACTATCCCAATGAAGTCCATGCAAGTAATTCGTTAGTCAGCTGTACGCTTTTTGCTCGAGTTTTGGAAGGGAATTAAAAATGACTGGTGGTAGAAAAATTAAACAGTCGCTGTAGTCAGTGGTTGTGATTGCTAATTCTTTTCAAAAAAAGTGTTTTTTTTTGTATCGAAATCCTTCCAAATCCAACACGACTGATCTTTCACTCAGCATTCTAACAAGTGATAGAGTTTTGGTTTCCTCAATTTGATAAATGAACAAAAAGTGATACCGCTCAAGTGATCAATCAGGCTGTTGTTACATTTCCATGGTAAAACATAGCAGTATGTGGGACCAGTATTGTAAACTTCACGAACAAAACCGGCGCATCAAGCAAAATAGCATGGATTCGTAAAATTTTTGAATCACTTAAATATTTGTCTAACGAAGAATTTTCTATCCCGATCAGTCCACCATAACATAAGGTTTCAGCTTGATAGCAATATCGTAGTTTATATCGTTAGTAGTCGAGAGGAAGAATAAGGAACATGCAGCTAAGAAATAATTCCGACGGTTGCTGTTTTCTGGATACGTTTTTTTCAAAGTAATAAGGATCTCATGGATAATTTCCAAGTCCGCTGAAGTTACAGTTCGTTTTTCCAATTTCATTTTTAATTTTTGCTTACACTTCTCCGACCTGCTTAATTTCAAGCCAATGGAAAAGAAAGTAACCTTCCAGATACCACTTACTTAGACCTATATCTCGATGGTATATATTTAGATAAAAAACCGGAAGTTTTTGATACTTTGAAAGTTTATTAAAACAAAGTCGTATTTTTCGCTCCAGCCCTTTCTCAATCATCATTGAGTTGAAATCAAATGAATAATCAAAGACATTTTCATAGGTAGCAAAGGTCAAATTAGTTGCTTTTCCATATTTCTGTTTTGCATAAATACACCACGTTATTTGTAAAAGCTCATCCAGATAAAACTGTTCTCTACAACTTTCTGCATTTTTTCTATTTGAAATTTCTTTGAATTTCGACAAGCAAACTATATGACGATTGTCAAAAGATAAATGCTCCGAATCAATGTCACTTGTATCCCAACTTCCCATTAAGTTCATTTTTCGCAATTCATTATTCCACAATTTTACCATTTTTTATTATTACGTTATTGTCTAGACGTAACAGCGACGACTGCAACCGGATTGCAACCTTGGTGAGTAATTATGGTTTACATAAGTTTCAGTGTTAATACATTTAAATCATGGAAATACTCTACAGCATTCAATAGACCGTTAAAACTATGCTGGCCAAAGCTATACTTGCTTTGTTTTATTACCCACTCCAAAATTATGGCAGCATTCCAAGTCGAACGTACCGAACGTACCGATCTAAACATAAATCGGGTAAAAATTTTTTTAAGGATCGTACTTTGATTATCCGCCAGGGATCTAGAAACTTGCTACATGGGTATATGACTCTTGGTAAAATTCTCAGGGGGGAGGCCACCCAAAAATTTGGATCCTCAAGTGAGGATCTTGTAATCCACCAGCAAAATACCGGCTGACTACAATATAATTTTGGACCCCTTTGGTGTCGGATCTTAGGCGCCCACATCCTATTTTTAGGTGATTTTGGAGCACCCCCACCACCCCTAAGGATCCATGGCGGCCCCTCATACTACTAGATCGGGTATATTAATTGTGATCAAAAAGTAAACTATTGCGTTTTTGCTTTGCAAAATTACAGAATAAAATCAAATCATCAAAAACTTTCTCGAAAATCGAAAATTGAAGTTTTTTGCATACGATTAGATTATTTTGAATTAACATTGCCAAAATTGGTGCAACTGTTATGAATTTTCTACAACCAATTTAGGCTAATTTTTCTATCAAAAAACGAGAAAATTTATTACTTTAACAACAATTGTATTGTATTATAATTCCACCAAAATCTATTTGTATCTCCATATAGTCTCAAATTATATTTAAAAAGTTTCTGCGATTCACAGAGGATTTATGAATAGCTAACCTGCCTGTCGAAGCATAAGAGAAACAGACTAGGATTTGACAGTCCGGATAGCCTTTTATAGATCCTCTCCTAGTCGCAGAAATCTTTTTTGTTTCAAAATAGAAATGCAATTCTAGAAAACAGTTGTTTGCTTTCACTGCAAAGAAATTTCAAACTGGCGCTCTAAATTGAAGGTCAAAATGGACATTCTCGAACAATTTGAAATTATAATTAGTGACAAAAAGCTCAAAGATCTTTTGATAATATCACTTATACCATCAAAAATCAATCTTATTATTTCCGTGATTTGCAAAATGAAGTGAACTACCTGCATAAAATAGTTAACAACTAAGACGACAAGTGAGCCATGTAACGACCTACAAATTTCAACAGCTACCAGGAAAAACTACAATGACAAAACTATTTGCAGCCTGCAAACTCGCTCGACCATGTGCATGCCATTAGCTCGCAAAATGAAAACTCAATAAAGTTCCAGTTACTGGCTCTGGAACAACATCATTTTAAGTTTTAGAACTAAAAACGCATTGCAGTTGAATTGCCTGAGTGCAAAATATCATAACAGTCTTCGAGTTAAAACTAAATATTTAAATGTCACCCTTTTTGCAAAGGTTCATTTTCTTGTTTCTTCTGTTCTCTGCTTTATCTAAAATTACACTGACTGGAATCTTTTGTATTCTTCACTCACCTATGACATGCAAGTTTTATCATATTTTGCTAATATCAATTTACAGCATCTTGTTACTTCGACGACTCACCGCAGTTGCAACAGACTTGATGTTGTGCTTGCAGACAATCCTGACAACTGCGACATTTTGGTTAAACATTGTAACTTTTCTGATCATTTTCTGGTGTCTTTTCAATTATCTATTTCAATGATCGTGTGCGTGTCTACTCTCAGTATTCCTTCCATTACAAACTTTTCAACGTTTCGCTTCAGCCTGCTTTCTAGGGCTAAACATATTCACATATTTACATATACATTTTCATATATTCACATATTTACAGCGTTTTATATTTTTAACTATTGTGGAAGCTCCAAACCAAACAAGCACCCCGGGTTGACCAAAACTTCTTATCATACAATTTCCATATATGAAAAACTTCTTGTCATACAATTTCATACGTACAGAAAATTGTATGAAAACTCTATGATAAGCATTTTTCCATATATGAAAATTGTATGATAGGTGTTTTCCCATAAACAAAAATTTTGATTTTTTTTTCTAAATTTAGTTTCTGAAAAATTTTCGGTTGTAGTTGCAACCGAACACAAGTGACGAAGACCTTGGTTATTCAAAACACCAAAGGTTGGACGGTCTTGCATTTACAATGCATAGAAGACGACCTGAATTTGGCTGTCTTTCACAATTGATATAAAAAAAGTAACAAACTTTTAATTTTTGGCAAAATTTTTCAATGATTATTTTTTTTAATTTGTGAATTTTCAAATTATCAGACATTGATCAAGGCATAATTAAACACACCATACAAAAGAAATAGGAAATTTCAGCGTTTTTGAAAAAAAAATTAAGTGAAAAGAAAATAAAAGTCAATTTTATCGTATCCAGGACTACGTTATGCACACAAAATATTAAATTTTGCATGCAAAATTTTTTTTTCGAAAAATGTTTGTTTGCGTACGAAAATCGATTTGCGGTTGAAAAAAAAACAAAAAAAATTTGGGCCAAATTTTCAAAATAACTTGAAAAATTTTTTGTGTCGCCATCAAAAAAATGCCAGTCATACAATTTCCATATATGGGAATTGTATGATAAGCATTTTTTTCAAAAAACGAAAACCTCAGTTTTTTATCACCAGATTGTTTTATTAGAATCAAACAGCCACAGAAATGAGTTTATACCAGTTTTCAACCATTTTTAGAAATTGTATGAAAATTGTATGACAAGCATTTTCCCACACACTTGATGTATGGAATTGTATGATAAGCATTTTCGGTGTATGGAGGTCAACTCGGGACCACAAAACGCTTGCGTCGACACACTCTGCCTTTTAATTACAGATCTCACTCTGTTCAACTCCTGAATAAGCAAAAGACAAGAAGGGGCAAACCCGTCAAGAAACCATGATAAATTGTTTGATGATATTGAAGTGTCACTTGAAATGGACAAAAATTGTTCTCTGGAGTCTTTCTCCCTCTCCAACATTAATACTTGTTTGAAGTATATATGTTGTTCGTCAACTAAGAAAACTACAAACTGCGTTTTGAAATGGGATACTAAATTAGAAAAAACTGATTAGATTATGACAAAGCAAACCTTTTTAATGATTGCTTTTTTCTGGCTAGGCCATGTCTCTTATCACTTCTAAAAATGATCACTTCGAGCTGTGAAAAAAATAGATGATTTCATCATTAACATTCCTGCTATCAATGATTATCTAAAAAAGGTTTATGATTCTGGCAGCACTTGCTGTGAAAATTTTTCTTCTGGTTTTCTAAAAAAAAATGCGCAAACCAACTAACGCCATTAGTTGAAGCCTTATTCAACAATGTTATTTCCAATTTGACTTGGCCTGCTTTTTGGAAGTGTTCGTACATCATGCTTTTATCTAAATCACAAGGCAACCACAAGGAGGTGGTGAATTTTTGACCTATTAGTACTTCACCTAGTCTATCACTCTGTCTTGAACGACAAATCTTTGATTCTGTTTATAAGCGATTACGACATAAAATATCTGAACATCAGTTTGGATTTATGTCGAGGCGTTCTACTATTCTTTAATTTTGCGATCATTTTTACAAAAGTGATGAGCTAGACTTATCATCATTTGTGTTTTACGCAGACATAGTGAAATTATTTGATTCTGTTCCTCATCACAAATTAATTGCAAAGCTGGCAGCCTTTGGGTTTGATTATTTTTTCCTTAGACTCATCAGGAGTTTTTATGTGGAAGTAGTCAACGAGGTTGCGTTATTTTTGTCTTTTATCAATGTGGCTTTCATTTCCAGTGGAATTCTCCAAGAAATATTCTTGCCTGTTGTTGTTTTTGGTCTTCATAAATGATCTTACCGTTAGTTTTTGTTCCATTCTTGTATCTTTCCCGACGTTTCAAAGTTAAGCAGCAAGGATAACATAGCAGTACAGCAGGATACTGATAGTATCTATACCTTGACTTTTAGCAATGATCTACAATTACAATAAAAGAAATTTAAAAAAATGCAATTCTTCAAATACAGTTCTGAGCAGCCTATCGTTACGTTAACCTACGAACAGCCTATCGTTCGTTACGATTATACTATTTCCATGAAATAAGTCGATGTTTTTTTTTATACAGAATTGAAATAGTCACATCACGTACGAGATAATTTGTAACTGTAACAAAATTTACCACATGCTCAAAAGGAATTTTCCGTTTCTTGCACCTATGGCTGTCAAATTGCGTTTGTACAAGTCATGTATAATTAGTACTGTGCTTATGCTTCGGCTATTTGGTTACTTAACAGACTTGATTGGGTTTTTTAACAAAAGATGTTTTAAATGGATTTATCGGTAAAACGAATAAAAAATTGCCTTATTGCATCTTATTTTTTATTCGATTTGTTATCAAGTGGAGATAAATGATTTTTTTTACCGGTTACTTCATCATAGTTATAATTTAATTTTGCTAGACTATGCGTAATCTTCATATGGATGCAAATTCTCACTTAGATAACAAAACACCATCGCTCAAAATATCTTTAAATATGAACGAACACCGAAACAATTTTTGTAGAACAGTCCAGATACTAAAGACAGTAAAACCAGATCTCGATTTTTCGCCTGCGAAATTCAACGAAATCGTTTTTTATTAGACACATGCTCCAACACGAATATGATGAACTTAACAAACGTGTTTGCTTTGCAAAATGTACCTGAATAAACTGTAGATCTTAACCCTTTTTGGTTTAAATTTTAGTTCTGCATATTCCCCAAATGGGTATTCTTAAGTGTTCCTTTCTCTCTCTGTACCCATTTAGATACTGTAATATTTCCGTGTTCCTAACTAATTTAAGCGTTGTTGCCAGGTTGGTGAACAAAGACAGAGACAATTGTGAATGTTTTTATACAGTTGAGAATTTGTTTTCTCAAAAGCATAATTAAAAATTGCATAAAAATTTACTTAATGATTCTATGTCGGCAAGATTAATTTTCAAATGATATTATACTACAATCAACCGATAAAAGGGTGGCTCTAGAATTTTCTCGAGGGGCTTGTATTGGTGGATTTTTAAAAAATTTCAATATTTTGTCGATTTTTTTCTAGGTCGACCAGATTGATTTTTTGAGCTTTCCCAAATCATTATAGAGACTCAATTTTTACCAATTTCTCTGCGCCGCAGGCTCATTTTAAAAAACAGCAGGCTGAAAAAGCGTTTTGAGGTACTTTTTGGAAAATTGTGACCAAAAATTTGCGTTTTTTTTGCGAGCGCTCTTCTCTCAAAATTAGCGTATACTGGCGCCGAAGGAGATTCTCTTTGTTCTTATTTTGTTCTTTAGTTTTAGTTGATCGTTACGGCAAAATTTGAACTGGTTTCATGTCTTGCCTCTGGATTTCAGAAACCTATAAACACCAATTTTTCGCCTATCCAGTACACAGTTTGGCCTCGTAAGTGAATACAAAGGGGGGCCTTTGGGTCAGTAGGGGATCGAATCCATAAGGTCGATTTCCTAACCTAAACTACATTAGCGAGTGGTACCTTTCGTCGAATTGAGTTGCAGATCTGAGCGCTTTTTTTTCTGGTTTGAATTATATAAGTAGGCATAATATAGCCATAAAACCAAGTATTTGAACGGAAGTCAGATCTGACTGGTGATAATAAACCATCATAATTTTGCACGTCTGCAGCAAGTCTAATTAAAAAAATTAAAAAAAATAGTTTCCAATGTAGAATCTATTGACTGTGAAATTCTTACCAATTTAAAATTTTAAAAAACAGCAGGCTGAAAAAGCGTTGCAAGAACAGCAGGCTGAAATCTCATTGCAAGAACGCCGTTGAACTTTGCAGCCCGTTTTCAGGCGCCTCTCATCCTGCTATGATTACTGATAGTTTGTAAAATCGATAATTAATCAATAAATCAACAGGAATGGTTCAATGAAAAAAGAATTTTAATCAAAATGGGAAGTTTCAGCAGTATACCTATCCTTCACAGAAAAATCCTTTCAAGTGATATTCCTATCCAAAAATGAGTTTAACCAGTTGATAGTTTCCTAAAATGAAAACGTCCAAAAAGTCATGATTGAAGATTTGCATTTGATATTCTGTGCAGCTATGAACCCATTTTAAAAATCTGTATAGTTTTTTAGAACAAAAAATTAAATCTTTCCAATTCTAACATTTATCGAATCTTTTTGATTACCCTTTGAATGCATAGGTATCTGCCTAGCTGAAATTCTCTTACTCAAGTTTGAATTCAACTTCCTTAAGTTTGAATTCAAATTACACAAGTTTGAATTCAACTTTCAACTTCCTAGATTATGGCCGATATTCTCTCTTTTCTCACAACCTTACACCTTAACTTTAAAATTTCTTAGATATGTAATTCCTCTATGAAGTATGTTATTTTTGACTTATTTCTTCTATGCTCTCCTTTCTTTTCTTCATCAATTTTCTATCAATTTTCATCAAAACTATCAATTTTCAAAATTCGTTTGATTTTAAGATCAATTGTTTCTAATTTAGCTTTGTCGGATGACGCATAAGCCGAAACCCCGTACACCTAAATGGGTTTCATATAAGCGTTATAAGTTTTCAATAGTTGATCCTTACCTAAATTTTTTCTTAACCTGTAATATGTACCACAAAACCTCGACAAATTAATTTATGTATTATGATCGATAAAGGAAAATTTACAGTCAATTTGAGCATCTAAGTAACGGAACGATTGTTTCTTTTCAATAATTATTCCTTTCAATTTTATGTCTGAGTTTCCGCTGCTCTTCTTAGATAGTATCACTGTTTTTGATTTATCTTCATTTTAGGTCAGCTTGTTTTTTTTTCAAACCAATTTGATGTTTTGTCCTAGGCTTCCTGGTGTTTACCGGTTCACTCACTGTTTCTAGCTGTTTTTTCATGATAGTATCGTCTGCATATAAAATCAGATTGCTTTCACTATTTTCATTTAGTTCAATATCATTTATATAATTGATGAAAAGAAGCGGCCCTAGTATGGATCCTTGTGGTACTCCATAATTCACGTTTTTATTTTGAGAGCGTTTGATTTTAGTGGCAACCTATTGTTGTCAGTTTTTTAACTAGGATATCAGAAGGTCCACAACAGGTCCCCGAAAACCATATGCGTCTCATTTATCCATTAAAGTATGTGGTCATCTGTATCAAAGATTTTGTGTAAGGTCAATGAAGTTGCACTGTGTCTTCATGCACTTAGACTTCCAATCCTGACGCACTTCTTCTATTATGATTATCAAAGCATCAATTGAACTCGTTTTTGATCTGAATCTAAGCTGACAATTTTGTAATAATTGATACTTAGTGAGATATTGGTTCATTCTGTTATAGATGACCCGCTCAAAAGATTTACGATTGACCTAAGACTTGTGAAAGAGAATTTTGCCTGTAGTTTGATGGGTCTAGATCATTGCCTTCTTTTGAGAGATGTTTAACTTAAACAGTTTCAAAACTATCTGGAAAAACTGTCAATCTAAACATTTTTTTTTATAGAATTGTCAAAACTGGGTGCAAAACTGACAATTTCTTTTTCAATTAATAATTATTAAGTCCATATGCATCTAAACTAAACTTGATTTTTAGCAATATTTCTTTTGATATTTCACTTTGCATTATGTCTGCTAAAATTGTTGAGTTGATCCGCTTTCTGACTCCTAATTCTTTTAAGGTAGTAAACTTCCTCGCCTTTTCTCTCCAAGATTTGCAAAAAAGTCGTTACACTCATCAACCTTTATGTTCTCTTTTTCCTTGTTGTTGTCTTTGGCAGCACATGTTAATTCGTTAGATAGACTGAAAAATTTTCTGATGTTGTTGTTGGATTCCAATCGTTATTTGTTTTCAAAAAATGCTCTTTTTTCTGACTCGCATTTTACGAACTAATTTGCTGTGAAATTCAAATTCACTTCTGGCCTCTGTGGTTCCAGTTTCTATAAAAATTTTCCTGAACTGATGTTTTTTCCATGCTGCATTTTTCCTTTCATTATCTACTCAGTGCTTCGAGGTTTTTCTTATTGAATTTATTTCTGCTGAAAATTATTCAATGTTTATTCTGAGCTTTTCGTTTGACAAAAAAATGCTCATCGCTACTCATTTGGTTAATGTTTGTTTCAAAATGGAATAAATTTTCGCATAAAGATTCATTAAATTCTTCCAGAAAAAATTCAGATTCAATTTCTGAATGGTAGGGCTGTAAAAAGTTTCTTAAAGCTACCCGACTTGATGCAGATCGGCTTACCGCTTGATAGTTAAAATATTGGGAATTATCTGACTCAATTGCATTATGAGAAAACAAACAAAAACCACAAATACCATTTATGTCTATGTCTGGATGTCTGGAAAGTCTAAAAAGACTGTATTTTGTAGCGGCAGTCTTGAAAAGCCTTTATTTTGGTCGTGACTGTCCGAAACATCCGAATTTAATTGCTCTAAAATATGAAACTAATCTGAAAACAGGCATAAAAGAATTATAAAAACTGAAAGACATCAATTCATCAAGGCAACAGTGCTGTCTCACTGTGACCTCTCATAACTAAGCCAGTAAGTCAAAAAAACTACCGACAGCAAAACTGTGATTTGACTCGCAGTTTCAACAGAATAAAACAAAAAATATGATGAAATGATGGAAAAGGTCACACATTTATCATACCATTATCTTTTCAAAAATTACTATCACTCTGTGAAGTTGTTAAAGATAATGTGACAATATTTTAGTAATTTGTAAATTGATAGATTGCAGATGAATTCACAAAAAATGTTGAATGATATTTGATAACAATAAGGCTGCCAAAAATATTTTGAATCAAAGGTTATATTATGGAATATCTCTCCAAATGAAGAAAAAAACAAGCCTCAATTTTTTGCTGCTCTGGAAATGAAAATAGTGTGCCAGAGTGAAAGTGAGTAGATGAAATGAGAGAGAACAAGAGAAGCAGAGAAAAGCCTAGAGATCAATCCGATCATTCCTTTTTTCTAGGTTATCTGTGTAACAATTCAGTTCGTAGAGCTTAATTTTAGTCTCTTAACAAGAATGTTCAATGTTCTATAACTCTAGTCTCAAAAATCTATCCAATCACAATGCCTTGCACCTCATACCACTATGAATTGAATTGTTCTATGAAATTAATTGTTCATTTGCATCAAAATGGCAGAATTCAAATTCAATATTTTGCAAAAACAATCCAAGTAATTTAGGTCAATCCATGTAACAAAATCACTTTTTTAAAATTTCTTTTACTGATATGTTGTTGGAACAATGTGCCTCTTTGATCCATTATTTTCAATTTGAAATCTATTTGGGCGCATATTCAAACTAACAAATTGTTTTTTTTTAATCATAATTCATTTAAACACATTACAATACGAAGTGCATTAAAGACCAGAAGCTTCGTCATAAATAATGACTAATACTTAGTATTAGTTTTCACCATGATCGTCTGAAGAGCAACTTCGTTTTTCTATCTTTTCAGTTTTAGTTTGGACTATGTTTGAAAATCTAAAGCAAAATAGTACCTGTTCAATAATCAATTGTAGTTAAACGTGCTGTTTTCTATTGATACCATTCAATTTTTACCGTTTTCAACTTCGCGTCGTAATTTGTAATCGTAACAAAATCATTTTCTTTTTGTTTTGTTAAGACTAAGTTGATGAAGTTGAACATTGACAGATACGCAGACTTATATGGTACGATTGTACATGGTCAAATCAAAAGAAATTATTACGGCTGAGTTTTTTCATCAACCTTTAATGTTATAATTAATCATAAACCAGTCATCAACTGGTTATTTTTCATCGTGGCTGATAATTATAACTTGAGTAGTAATGAAGCAAGGCGCCCACCTGAACAAATTATACCACAGAAACTTGAAGTGAAAAGCAAAACTAGAGTTCCGGTTATTGTGAGCCAACGAAAAGGTTTCTGGAACCGTCAGCCGGTTGGAGCCAGAACCAACGCCGGGCCAGAAAATAACCAAGGAATCGAGAACCCAGTTACTATCACTGAGAGCAGAAATAGTAGCAATACTGAAGCCATTGGATTCATCTCCGATAATTTGAAATTTTGTGAAAAAGCAGGGAATTTTCATCAAAACCAACCGAATCTTGGAACAACGCAAATTCGAGTTCAAAACAAAGCCATCAGTGTTAATCGTAACGTTTCAGAACCACAAAAAATATTTGATTCCACAACGGGAGCGAAAATTCCGAGTTACTTTGAGTACCAGGAAAATCAGTCTTTTTTACCGCAAAACTCGAGAAGCTTAAATCGACAACTTCCAAGAGCTCAAGTAGTTCAATTTAACACAATGCAACAACAACAACGAAATTCAAACCAATTCGAAATGACCCAACTTACTAATAATTCCGGTAAGAACACAGTTGATTACAATAACAGGCAACCAGGTTACTATCTGCAGAATAGTCAACCTGGCAGTTACAATCAATCTTTACCACGTGATCAAAACAAAACACGAGAACAAATAGTGTCACGTGATCAAGTGTTGTCGCGTGAGCAAATATTGTCGATGCAACGCCGCGCTGCTTCTGTGAGTCCGACCAAATACTTCGACCAGATGTACGGTAACCAGAGTCGAGGCATGGTGGAGACGAAATCGGATGGGAGTATAATTGGACGAGGAGCCAGTAGAGGTCATGTGCTCTCGGGACACGTTGCGCCAACTAGAGAACTGAAGGTCTACAACCAAAATAATGGTGAGCAAATCACAAAATAATTGTTTCGGTGGCACTGGAACAAAAAGAGGCAAAAGTCAGCAGACAATTTCAGGATTCATTCAAATACTTTTGTGATTTTTAACCAAAAATGAGATTTTTTCAAGTATTACCGAAAAGTTAGGGGTGTTACTGATACCCTCTATGGTACTTTGCAAGGAAGTACAACCCATATAGAGAAATAAACCTTCGAAATTTGTACTTTGTAACGAGTTACCACCAACGATGTAAAAGTTAACAAAATCTCATTTTTAGTGCAAGCATACCAACCTTCGTACAACCGATCTGGCACTACCAACATCACGCAACAGACAAATCATAACAACAACAATAGTAACAATCACACGATGGAAGGGAAATCACAATTACAAACAGACCGTCCCCCTTCTGTGCCTCCTAAGTTAGGCCGAAACACCCCCACCCAAAACCCACAAGATAAAAAGTGGGCTTCGAGTGATAAAATACCCTTCGGGGGTAGGGCTACCCCTACTACAATTAGCACGCAACGAAGTCCGAACTCTGCTCGTCGGAAAACTTCGTTTCCCAAAACCCAGCTGGTGCACAGATTCAACAGTCCCTATGGGTTCCAGCCCAATGAAGGGCCAGGAAAAGGAGACGGGCATGGGGCGATCTCGCCAAAAAGTCACACGGTCGATGAGAGGAGTTTGGAAGGTCAATTTTCTGGTGGTGGGCCGCAGTTGCCTCCTAGAGGCTATGGGGTTCAACAAAGAAATGGAGCTGTGTCTCATTCTCCAGAAAGAAGGTATCTAAATAATCAGAGATAAAATCAAAGCCAGCAACACAGCATTGATTTGCTATAAAATTAGTATCTATTTTTAGAACTCCGATGGTACAGGAAAACCAACGAGTAACGCCAACGAGAGTAAGTAATTGATTCAATTCAAGATGTTTTGAAAAAGTGAATTTGCCTAAAATATTTCAAAAATTAAATCATTAATTTTAAATCATGGAAAAAGAAAATTCATCCTTGGCACAAAATACGGAAAGGCTTGTGTTTTGAATGTTTTGTTTTTAAAACCAGAAATGGGGTTCTACATAAAACAATTTTCAAATCTCTCAGCCTTAAAAGAAATTGATTTTTTGACAGGATCTATCTTCAAGACACGGAACTAGGCAATCACCCAATCACCTGATAAACAAACAAGTAATCAACCAGGAACCCACCTCACTACGCAAACACAAACGTCGCGAGGCCGGAGTGCCCAAATTTTATGACTCATCAACTGACGATGTCAATTCAGTCTCGGCTGGTGGGGGAAGTCGAGGGAAAATGAAGTATAAAACGACTCCATCCGAGCACCAGTTGAGCCCAGTTGTCGTGAATCAGTTGCCTCTGCTGCCAGAGCATAGTTCTAATCACGAGAGGTTGATTGTTCAGAGTGTCGAAAAAATGCAAGGTGATTCCATAAAAAGTCAATTTAGATTTTAGGGACCAAGTTAACATCCCCCCAAACAAGTATCGATTTTTCAG